>NW_021939471.1:10702067-10778869 GCF_001715985.3 Manacus vitellinus | reverse complement strand
AAGGCTGGCTCACCTCCGGCGTGAGCTGCCCCGGCGTGACGAGGCGTTTGAGTGTGTGATTGATTCCTAAACTGAACGCCTTCCACTTTTTGGGAGGGAATGTTCATTCCAGATTGTGCCTCTGTCGCTCCTTTTCGTTCGCTTGCCCACGTTCCGCGCTCCTTTGCTGCCGGCGCTGTGGTGATAAACCGAGGGATAGCTGACTCCTGCAAATACGGTTAATTTAGGGCACAATGACATATGTTTTAATAGGGATGTGCCTGTCAGTTCGTATTTCCCTTCCCGAGCAGGGCGGTGGAATTCCATGGGAAGGGCAACTACCAAGCGGTGGGTGCAGGATGAAACCATGATGTAGTAAGAGATGGTACAGAATTAGGGAGAAAGAGATCGAGTACAAGTTGCTACCGCAGTGTGTGGTTTTTGCGGTGGCTGCTCTGAAACCAGGTTGGTGTTAGGACTTTGCTTTTTTCCTTCCTCTTTTTAGTGGAAAGAAAAGCAAAATATTGGCAATTTGCTTTGGTAGTGGTGGTAGGGCCAAATGAAAGACTTTGCCCTCAAACAAACACAAAAAGACACCTTAAGATGGGTCTGAGTGTGTAGGAGAGAAAGGCAGAGAGGGCGATGTGGATTTGTGGTGTCAATGTTGAGAGAATTACAGAGGGTCCCAGTATTATTTTTGCATTCAGTACTCGAAGTGGAGAGTTCTTATGGGTTTCCAGAGGGCAGCGAGGGATGAGGTCTGTGATGACACTATTCTGTCAGTGGAAATGGGAGAGACTGTTTAACCAGTGGCAGAGAATACTTAAAATGTCCCTATAAAAAAAGCTCTCACTGTTTCTTTTGAATTGCTGAATGACCAGCTGTCCTTTAGAGAGAAGACTTTGCACATTTTGGGTCATTTACAAAACACGTCAATTACAGTGAAATTATATAGATGTATTTTATTATGTAATAACTTTTCCTATGTTGAATTAGTGTGACTTAGGTTTTTTGAGACATATGTTGAAATATTTTCTTACAGTTATAACCTGAAATACATGTGTTTGAATTTATGCTTTTTTTAAAACTGTGTAACTGATTTTTCTGGAATAAGGGAGAGGCGTATTGGAATAAGGCAGAACCGGAGAGGAAGAAGGGCATGTAGTTTGGATTTCTTTTTTCCTTTGACCTTTTTTTGTGTTCTTTGTATAAACCAAAGTTCAAAATCTCTGTTGAACAGCTCCACTTGTAATGTTTTAATGAAACTGCAGAAGAGGACTCCATGCTGTTTTGTACAAATAGAGAATGAAAAAAAATGGTTACTGCCCCAGACAGCACACAGTCCATAAGGACAGTATGAAATGATAGGAGACAGATGCAGACAGATGGTGAATGAAGGAAAAGAATGAGGCACTCTTGGTCAGCCTGATGGATTCTGACCACCACACAGCAATATCCCAACTGTTGGCAATTTATCCAAGGATCATGACAAACAGAGCTTTAAGGGGGAGGTGAGAATTAAGGAGTGAAATTGTGTTGTGAGCGTTGACCGTGAGGTGCAGTGTGGGTCACAGCATGAACATGTTTAAATTTTTAAACAAGTGAGGAATGGAGAACATAGCCAGGCGATAAACTCTGGCCTTTGGAGTTCTCTGGGACATCGTAAAGTGGGTTTATTGTAGAGAAGAGGTCCAGTGTGAGGGGATTCTGGATTTAGTGATGTGAGCGTCCCAGTAACAAATCTGTCAGCAAGCCCACCCCACCTTCACAGTGCCAGAGCTACGTAAACGCTGTACCAGATCTGTATACAAAGCTGATTTTTTCTTCTCTACAAGAGAAGAATAGATAAATGGATATAACTGTTGATTAATTGGATACTTGTGATTTTGCTTCTAATGATATTTATTATGCTGAAGTTAATATGTCCAATTAGCGACAAATGACGTTCAGAGTAGTAGTCTTGAATTTTGTGGGGAAGATGGGTTTGTGACTGCTCTGAAATATGTGGAAGAATAATTGTCCAGAAAGTCAGGTAGTGAAGACAAACTAATTCTTCTGTAGTCCTGTAGTGTTTCGTTGTTGACAGAAGATTTTGTTGTGGATATATTTGAGATCTCCTAGGGGAGGCTCAGGACGTGACTGAGAGCTGAAGTTGATCGGCGGGGTGGCAGGCACTGTGGCAGGGGGGACATTGAAGGCCTGTATTTGTCAGTAGACAAGCCACTGCCTTTCTGTGCCATTTACTGCTCTGGGGTTTTATTGTCAAGTACAAAAACTGTTGCAAAAGTCATTGGAAGCATAGGTCAGTGTAACAGAGAATTTGAAGTTCAGTGCTAAGGTGAATGTGTTTTTTCTCTTCACCCCCGCCCAGCAACATCCTTGCAGCTTCAAAATAATGGAACATGTAATCTCATGCATATGGAAATTGCTAGTTCATAGTAGTACAGTTGTGGCAATTGCAACTCATTTGACTTCTGCTTATGAATTAAAAAATCTGTTCTTAAAAATTTTGTCAGTGTTTATCCAAATTATGATTGATACTTAGCTCAATTACTTTAGCAACAGGGAATGTTACATAAATCGTTATCCTTCCCTTGAGCCTTTGATACAGTAGTATATCAGAACACATCAGCTTAAAATTGTATGGAGATACATAGACCTGCAGCAATGAAAGACAAAAGGCTCCTGTTTGGGAAAAAAAAGTTTTTTCATTTGTTTTTCTTCACCAATGGTTCTTTGTTTTAAAATTTCCCACTGGTCAAGTCAGTCTCCCAGCCCTCCAGCCAATCAGTTACCGAGTTAGGTGATGTATTTTTCAAGAGACACTACTCAAATAAGAAAATAAATCAATAGAATAAAAAAATAAAGTATGATGTCAACTTACATATTACAGCAATTAATTTAATTATTTTCTGTGGTTGTGGTGATAAAAATAATTCAGTTCGAAGCATAAATGCATAAATGGCTCACTTTCATCTGTGTGTCTTATTACAGAAATGAGATAACTTTTCTTGCTGAGAAGGTCTTATTTCTAATAGCTTGGAGAAATCCTACAGTTATTTCTATGTCATACTGCTTCTTAGAGAGAAAGGGAAGGTGCACATTTTTATTTAGGAGGATTTTGTGTGGTATCTGACACAAAGTCAATCACATGTTAAATTTTATACTGTCTATTCAATGCTTTAAGTACTAGTGCTGTCCTCTGTTACCAAGTTCAGTCTCAGTGTAAACTGTGCAACTGAGTAATTCTGTAGAATTCGATTATCTGATGTACTCAATATTTGCAGTCTACATTGATTTATGTAGGCTTTCATAGAAAACAGAGAATAGTTATACTGGACAGTGTGCTGTGTTTACAAAATTTTCATATTCCTGCTTCATTTTGTTCAGGGGTATTGTAAAGAAAATTTCTGCTTATGGTAGTATAAGTAACAAGACCATGCAATTATGTGATTTGCATGTTATGTTACTGCTACACTAACATAAATTCCAACACTGTCTTGACCCATTCAGTTTCTTTGAGCTTGTCCTGTATAAGTCTATTCTGGAATAATCTTTTGTTTGTTTCTCATTATCATCACTCTTTTAAAAAACAAGCTTTTCATTTTGTGCATTGCATGGAGCTTTCTAGAGTAACTGAATGCTTGTGTCTGTAACTCTTTGTTGAAAGAGGCAGAAAAAATTAACAGATGGAGGCATTTCAGCCAGTAAGCATCTAGCAAGAGCAAATTTGAGGTGTGGGGAGGTCCCACCACCACAGTTAGCTTGCAGAACTGAGCAAAATGCCAAGCCTCTGTGCCCTGCCCAGCTTTCAGAAGGAGCATAGCAATTTTGTGTGCTGTGTTGTCCAGATTCTTCTAAAAGGGTCTGTATTTCTTAGTTTTTCAAGATTATTATGCTTTATTTGTCAGCTCTAGAGACTGAAAAGGAAGAGGGTGCTTCTAATTTTCCTCTCTTCATAGTCTTCAGGCTGCCTTGACTGTATTGCATTTTATATACAGAAAACATTCTTTTGGTGTCTGTGAGGGGAAGGATAGGAAGGTGATTTTTATTTCTGCTCTTAATAATAAGAATAATCCATTTTACTTATTACTAGAAATGACCTGCTTTCATTCCTGCAGATAGCTTTATTTAAATAGACATAAAGGTGAAAACTACCTTTTCTCAGTAATTTTACTGGAGCCCGCAGATCAGTGAGTTTCATAGTTGTTTTCCACATACCTGTTGATTTTACTTAGATCTTATAAGCAAAGCCAAGTAACTGTAGATTTGAAAGCATCTTCCAGTAGGTTGGACAAGAGAATGAGGCATCTATTAGCATATTAGTTTTAAATTACAAGAATGGTGATCCTTTACAAATGGCAATTTAGTGGTTACAGCTTTAGTAATGGGAAATTTCTGTGGAGTTGCTTGTAATGACTGGTACCACTATATAACTTGTGTAAGTATATAGGGGATTGCAGGAATTATGGTTTATAAACAAGTTTAAGAATGATCTCTGTTCTTTTTACTGAGAATATGTATCACCTAACAAAGGCAACTGAGTTAGATTTGTAAAATTTATTTAATTACCCGAAGTGTGAGTATCGGAGGAAAGTTTTTTTCACCTTTTCTGTTCCTTAAACTTGTTTATTTTATAATCCAGCTTTAGTGAAGGGGTGATTAATCTTAGCAGTGATGGAACACGTGTTCTGCAGACATGAAAGTGGATATTGATTAGCTCCAGTGAATATTAGTCCAAAAGTTCAGAAAGATGCTGACAAGATGAAACTCTTTAAAAAAAACTGTGAAGCCAGTAAAACAGTGGTAATGAATACATGGACAATATGCTGTAGTATCTTACTCTTAAGTGCAAGGAATTAATACATGGATATGTCTGGTCCATCAGGCTATGGTAGGACTTCATAAAAATCACATTATTTTAAATTTGAAATAGTATGCAGTGGTGGGTTAACCTTGACTGTCAGATTACCCATCAAGCTGTTCTCTCAGTCCTCATCAAAACAACAGGAGAAAGTAAGATGAAAGAAAGCTCATGGGTTGAGATAAGGACAGGGAGGTCACTCCTGAATTACTGTCATGGGCAAACCAGATTTGACTTGGGATGTATTAATTTCATTCACTGCCAATTAGAAAGTAAAAAGCAGGACAGTGAGAAACAAAACTAAAACCACCTTCCCCCAGCCCTCCCCTCTTCCCAGGTTCAACTTCACTCCTTCATTTCACCTCCTCCTCCTGAGTGGTGCAGGGGGACAGGTAATAAGGGATTCTGTAGTTCACAACACTTTATCTCTTCTGCTCTTTCCTTCTCACAGTCTTCCCCCCTGCTGCAATGTGGGGTCCCTGCCATGGGATACAGTCCTTCAGGTGGTCCAAAGCAGGTCCTTACCGTGGGCTGCAGTTTTTCAAGAACTGCTCCAGTATGGGTTCTTCCCAACAGTCCTGCAGGAACAGACTACTCCAGCATGGGTCCCCACAGCCCAAAAACCTGCTCCTGCCTGGACTTCTCTCCGCAGACCACAAGTCCTGCCAGAAGCTTGCTCTGATGTGGGCTGTACACAGGCTGCAGCTTCTTTCAGAGCATATCCACCTGCCCTGGCATGGGCTGCAGGTGGATCTCTGCACCTCCATGGTCCTCTGTGGGCTGCAGAGGGGCAGCTTGTGTCACCATGGCCTTCTCCATGGGCTGCAAGGGAGTCTCTGCTCCAATGTGTGGAAACACCTCCTCCCCCTCCTCCTTCTCTGACCTTGGTGTCTGTTAGGGTTGTTTCTCTCACATTTTTCTCACTCCTCTGTCACAGCTGCTTCACAGTGTTTTTTACCCGTTCACCACCAGCGTCGCTGACTGGCTCAGCTTTGACCAGCAGTGGGGCTGTTTTGGAGCTGACTTTGAATTGGCTCTGTCTGTCTGACACGGGGGCAGCTCCCGATCTCGCCTCACAGAGGCTACTCCTGCAGCCACCCCGCTACCAAAACCTTGCCATGTAAACTCAGAAGGTGTGCCTGAGGGGATATTACTTCAATATACTCAGTTTGGGTTAATGTTCACTTGTGTTTGTCATCATCACTAAATTCCAATAATTAAGAGGAGACAGCTTAGCGATTCCTAAGACTGTATGCAGCCACTGTTCTTTTGATTTCGAGAAGTGATGTGTTCTGCAAATTTGAAGTAGCTGGCTAAGTGAAAGTCTTGCTGCTCTCTGCAGTCTCGCCTCTGGTGCACGTTCAACCTGCAAGTGTTTTCACAGTCCTCTTTTCTCCACTAAGGTAAAAGGGAGAAGTAATTGGATGGTGGACTCTGGTGCTATTGTAAGGAACCAGTAATAATACTAATGATAATTTTTGGTTCTTTTCCTCCTTCTGTTTTATTTACTGTATCTCCAAGTGTCTAAGCTTTAAGGACCTGATAATTTAAAGAAAGGTTGTCAGATACTGTTGCTTGAAGGAGATAGATAGTCTCCCATGCATTGTCAGGGTATATAAAAAGAGAAATTTTCTGAAGGGACACCAAGTTTGTTCAATATTTTTTTACAAAATTTGAAAAAAGTAGTTAAAGTATGTTGGTTTTATGTCTTTGATCTAGTTTTCTGAAAGTAAATTCCACGGTAGTAGTTCAGTCACAATATATGCCTGTTGGAGTGTAATTATATTAAAATGATTGCATAAATTGTAATTGTGTGTCTCTATTCTGATTCTGAAGGTTCACGGTGGCTTGTTGTTAGGTTTAGTAAGTTTAGTGAGGATAATCTAGATATAGAATTTCCTTTTAAGACAATGACGCTGACAAAGTTGGTGAAGGATTTATCACTCAACCAATCCACTTTTCCTTTTCATTAACCACACTGTGTTTTGCCGGGAAAGCTAATTTAATGCATTCAGATAGTGCCAGAAGTTCAACCTGGAGTTCAGGAAGGGCAGGATTGATTCTCTAATGAGTGGATATGGAAAAAGCATGAGCCATTTTATTAGTGGAAGTTGCTGATGGTAATACTGTATGTATAGGTGTGAAAATAAAATTTGTAAGTATGCAGGTATTGCTAATATAAAGTAAATGTTGAAGCACTAAATGTTAGTTGCAAGTGGCATTCTAGTTGTTCCCTTCTCTAGTTAGTTTTCAAATTGTAGTTATTGAATTGTATTGATCAAGAATTGTAATGCAGAGTAGCAAGCTTCTGTATCCTACAGTTAATCAGCTCTCTAACATTTATTTTCCTTTGCTTATGTTTTACTTGCATTTACAGTCATTAATCTTTGTGGCTTAATGCTGTAGGTTTTAAGGCAGGAAGTGGTGCCCCTTGTAAAGCAAGAGCTTCTCCAGTCAGTGCTTTAAGCAAGTGAAATCTTACTCTGTTGTATTCAGCAGAATATTTTCTTGACGAAAACATTGATTTAAGTATCATGTTTGCAGCAAATTTTCAGTAGTGTCTATGTCTAGAGTCTGCTGGCCCTTTTTTTTTTGAATACTGTGTTTTCACACTTAATTACACACCTGAAATTGACCTCTTGCTTAGTAATCTAAGTTCTGTAAATTTTGTTGGATAGCTGTACCTGGAATTTTAGTTATTGGGCTACTTTATGAAGCCAAACTCCATGTCAGTAGATGAAGCATGTAGTCACAGTACGCTGAATTTAGGAACATTTCCTATTCTCAGGGTTCTCACAGGTTAGGCTGGCAATTCTTTCTTGAAGTGAATGGACTAATATGTTCTTGCAAATGAGTTGTGCCTGTTTCAGTGAGAAATCTGAATTTTCTGTTTCCCAGGTGCAATGAGTAAGTTGCTCTGTCAAATTTATAGTGGTGTGCTCTGAAATGTAGATTCTGTACATGCTATTCCATTTTCCTGTAGCTTATTTCCCAGTAGATGTCATTGTAATATCTATTCTTAATGGTATTTCAGTTTGAAATATAGGTGCTTGCCGTATTATTGGCTTAGTCTTATGGTAGTGAAGTTGTTTTATGCTCAGTGAAATGCAGGATGAGGAACAAATACTACTTGGTCTGGGGGTTTTGTAGCCTGTGTGTGTTGATTATACACAGAGCCAAAGCTAGTTTTGTGCCAACTCATAAATTTGGTATTTTTTTCTTTAAGTTAAAAACTCTTCTAGCTAAATGCAAGGGTTTTTATTAGGGCATTTTGTAACTTTGTTGTGAATTTATTGCTATAATATATATGAAGTCTGCATAAATTCTTGGTGATAACTTCAGAGTCTTTTGTCTATTTTTTGAGCTGGCTGCTGTTTTGTCAAAGGTGATTTATACTACAGATCAGGTTTTTAAAACTAGACTCATAGAAGATAAGATGATGGCTATTGTTCTTCCCGCTGATACTATTAACAGATTTTAGGGAAGCCTGAAATTCTTTTGTTTGAAGATGCTCATTGCAAGCAGCATTGCCATTGTTACCAAAAGTATTTTAATTCTGTTCAGTTTTAAATGGGGCAGTGTTGAAGAGTTGAGATTGAATGGGCTGCCTGCTGAACCATCCTGAAGAAGGCTGCCTTTTTTAGATTTGAAAACTTGCATTTAAAGTTGCTAAGTGTGTAAATTATTCCTGCTACCCACCTAGAAACCTTTGCAATGTAAGGTGGTTAGAAATTAAAGCAGTGCCTCTCAAAAGCTGCATGTGTTAGGCTTTGCTGCTGTTTAGGGACAAGATTGCTGAGCCGATATAAGATCTTTCTGCTTTGGGTTCTAAACTGTATCCCTGGGTCGGGCTCGTCTGATCATTCCTGAGCTCATTCAATTAGCTAAACCAGCAGAAAACTAACTAGGACAAGAGCAGCATCATTGCTTTGCTTAGGGTTGGTGGGAGTGTGAAGTAAGGGAGGAGGAGGGAATGAAGTATGGAAGCAGTGGGACCATCCCAGCTGAGAGCAGTTAACTTTTAGATTGACTATTTTAAGGTAAGTGAGAAGTCCATCAAGGTAACAGGTGTCAAACTTGGTTATTTCAAGCTTCTTTGCAGCAGCAGTGCTGCTCTTTGGGCCTGAAGGTCAGTAGTGAAAATGTCAGGTGTGTTTGTGCTGTCCTGGTGAAAACTGAGAGCAGTAGGGGCTGACACTTATTAAACATGAAGGGTCATGACTGATAACTTTAGGTAATACATGACTTTTGAAAGGGGAGTTAGTGCTCGTCTGTCTTATGAAAAAATCAAAGTCTGTTTTTGATGCTGCTGGTTTTGCCAGACAGGAATATACAAACATAGCTGAAATAATGTTCTTGAGTCTGATCTCTTTTCATACAGAAAATTTTAGTCTGTCTAACGAACAAGACATACAAAGCCGTTTATTAGTGAGTAGTCTAGTATGAATTCAAAGCACACTGATTTGTCTTGATTTGCTTTAATAATAATCATTAAATATTATGTGTTTACTGAATATACAGTGCACATTCTCAGTTATTTTCCAAGTGTGTCCTTTTAAACTGTAAATTTGAGCAGCGTTGGGTGTTGCAACATCTGTAATTCACTCAATTTTTTAGCTAGGTGGCAACTTTATATAGCTTGTCTATAGCTTTATATGTGAGGCAGAGTGTTTGCTTCCAAGTGCAGCATTTGTTGTCTTATCTGCTTTTTATTGGGTAAAAACCAGAGATCTGCTGCCACTTATGGAGAGTGTAAAAATGTTAAATATCCCAAATTAAATGGCTATCTTGAATCAGTCAGCATAGATTTTTCTGTCTGGAGGGGGGTGGTGTGTGGGGCAAACCAAAAATATTTAGCCAAAAGTAGAAAAACTCATCTTATTTAATAGAATACTAAAGATATCCTGCCATTATGGAAAGCTCAGAGTAATTTTTACTATAAATATATGAAGAAAAGAGAAATAGTAAAAACAAAAGCCAACCTCTTATCCCCTTCACCACTCACAGCAGAAGAGGAGGCTGAGGTGGATGACGGGCTTCAGAGATTGAAAAATGCCCAGGAACTCCAAAGAGGGGTTGTTATTGTGGACAGAGAAATTGAATTATAAGATTATGCAAATAATGTTGTGAAAAGTATGAACTATGTACACTGGTTTGCCACTTTTCTGGGTAAAGCATAGGGATACTAAATTTAGTTTGAGAGGTAATGCTACTTAATATAATCTATGGAATTATTGCTGTGAGCTAAGGCTCATAGCTAAGGGTTTAATGGTATTCTGAAAAGGCCAGAAATTTAAAATAAATAATGAGAATATAAGCAGTTTTATCTTTTCCTTTCGTGTGTTTTTGCTTTGCATTTCTCCCATGTTGGAGTTTTATGTCTGTTACATGTAGTATTTTGTATTGTCCACTGTAAGTAATTTCACTGGATTATTGGGGATATTGCTTCTATTTAATACCATATTTTCTGTATCCTGAATACCATATATCTTCTCTCCTTTGAGATGCTTTCTGCACAGATTGGTGTTGGTTTGGCCTTCCAAGGAGAGGGAATTAAATGTCAAGTTACTCATGTCAATTAAGTAAGATCTAGATAAATTTCATTTGTGGGAAAGAGGGCTAAAGATTTTTATATGACGGAGTATATATGTGAGTGCTGAAATGGTGATAGTGAAATTAATGGGATTTTTCCACCATGACTAATAACTAGAGAACTGGGAGTGAATGGAGTTGTAGAGAAGCATAAAACTGTGACATTACATTTATTTATTATTTATGATAAAGCAGTGTGCAATGTTTTCTGATATACTTCTCAGTTTTCTCACTTTATTCACGTGTTAGTGATCTCAGAAATTACCTTCTAAGATTTAGGCTTACTTGTGTTCGTGTCCTTAGGGATGTGATGCCCATGAAGTGACTTTGTCTCTGAAGGGGCGGGATGATTGAGCATGCAGAAGCTCTGGATCACAGTAGTGTGTAGTCAGCCTAAACTAGTGAGGATGTTGGTTTTACAGCCTTTTTTATCAAGTTCTGAGTCCATTGGCATAAGAGCAGTCCTTTCTTGAAAGAAAGAGGAAATTATTTCTGACTGTATGTGCATCTATATAATTAATCAGTTCAGATAATAGAAGGTAGAAGGTTACCAATAGACTCTGAATTGCTATTATAGTTGTCTGGTGGTGATAATAATTTAAATCATCTCCAAATTGAGAATCACTTCTATAATCACTTGATGGGATGAGTTAATAGAATTATTGTAAATCATTACCATTTTATGATCTGCTTAAAATTTCAATCTTATATTTCCTAAATATGTATGCAGTCTTTACATTTATTATAGTCAATAATTAAATATGTAATACAAATGCAATAGGGCAAATTGAGTTTTGATCATTGGGGAAAGAGGGAGGGGTAAGCATTTAATTTTTGTTTTTCTCGTTTTTATGGTCATCTGTGCACCAAATGCAGGTCCTTGGAAACAGAACTCTTCACTGTGATGAGCCTGATACAAATGTTTGTAGCGTATTAAGACCCCTTATTTAGGTAAAGTTTATAAATTGTATGCATTATGCAAGACAGGCTCTTATGATTTGTCTCATTTGATCAACAGATAGATAATTAATGCAGAGTTATAATTTATTTAACCATTTATATATATATAAAAGAAGATTTTTTTCATTACATGAACACATGGGAAATACAGTGCTAAAAATCCACTTGTACTGAAAAGTACTATAAAGGGGAATTTGCCGTGTTTTCTTATGATGGACAAAGGTTAATAAATTCCTTGCATTTCACCTTCCATGAAATTTTCTAGTCTTTTTTCAGTTGTATCTTGTGTTAAGGACCCAGAGAAGAACGAGAGATTTATTTGCCACATGCTTGTTTTTTTAATATTCAGTGTATAATCTCAAATCAGGTTTTCAGTGTGACACGATATCTTAAAAATTACAAACATACTTAAGGAAATTATTTCTAAATTAATTATATTAAAAAACCCACTACGCCAACCAATATTTTCTCCTATTTCCTGTGCCACCCTTGAGGTTGTATAATGATACAGGCAGCAGTAGGAGTTTCTGTGGACCTGTCTTTTTCCATAAGCAGTGTGATGTGTTTTATCATTTGAGAAAGCTGTTCTAGAGATAAAGCCCCAGTTTTAGATCTGAAGTTTGGTTTGGGAGTCTACTGCAGAATAACTTTACGGGTATGACTGCAATTCCCCCTTTCATAAAGGAACCCAAAAATGCCTTTTTTTTTTTTTTCTTTTCTAATGGAGAGAAATGATAGTCTTACTGTGGTGAACTGATTTGACCTTAGTTTTCAGGCCTCTTGGCATTACCCCATAGTAAATGCTACACTCAGTGAAACTCCAAGGGCAGCTCTGAAAGGCCAAAATTCTGAAAATTATTTTTGCTACTTAGCTTATTTTGGAGATGGAGATGTTAAGCTGAGGAGATTGAAATGTAAGGATTATTCAGGGTTTTTTTGTTTGGATGTATTGTGTTAGTTTGTCAAACTGCATTTTTTTGTGTGTGCTCTGAATAGATAGGTGCCTCTGCACAAACCAAATCACAGCTTGAGCTTCTTATACCTAATTCTGTTGGTTTTAATAACACAGCTCTTCTATAACGTCATCTCTAGATCTCATACTTTAAAATTCAGGGGTTTGTGTACAAACAGTGGAAGGAGTTTATTTCCCAGAACCTTTTGGTCTGGATTCCACATGCTCTTAAGGCTCTGAACATAGACCTTTGAGAACTGTTTGCATGTTCTTCTTTGGCTAAATGTAGGGGGGAAAATAAGTGGTATTTCCTGAGTTGTAGGGACACACTGCTGAGTGAAATGATGGGAAGATGGTGAGTGTTGCAAAAGAAGCCCATTGCCTATGTGTAGGAAGGTGGAGGATTAGAGGTCATGCAGTTGGCAGATCATTCTTCTTAAAGGAGAGAATTGCTTGTCTGAAAAGCAGCTTGAAAATTCCTGCTTTCTCAGTGCCTCTCTGTCTTAAAACCTCTGTTTTATGTTGTGAAACTCTCCTTTCCAGGATAGTTTTATTTATTGCCATGAATAGATGGGTAGAGAGGTGATATTACTTAAACACGTCTTGTCAAATGAAAAGCTCATTTGTGCAGCACTTTTAATTCATGAAGGTATAGAGAAAGCCCTTTTTTTCTGATGTTATGGAACTTGCTGAATATCCAGTTGTAACAATCTGTTAAGACAACTTGAAAAATGAATTCATATTAAAAAAAAAAGCAAGGCAAGAGAACCTTTTGTGACATAGAAAAACCATTTATCATTTGAAGTCTTATTTTTGTTGCACTTCTCTAATGTTTCTGTTGTTGTGACAATGAAGAGCTCAGAATTGTCAGAACAAGAACATTGAAACTGGGTGAATAAGTGAAGTTTGAGATTCTCATTGTGTGTCATAATTATGGTGAATGTAAACACAGTCATGGTGATTCTTCATACCCTGTAACACAGCACAAAACTGCTGTGAGAGGAGTCGTGCTTGCTTTCACAAGTTTGCAGTGTCACCTTCAGTTTTTATCCTATAATCCTTGATTTCTGTGAGTTTGATGTAACACTGTTACATTATCTAAGCACGATGTAAGTAGCCACTCCATTGCACTGTAGTGCTTACAGGTGTGTGTGTGGCTGCAAGTGTGTGGTGGGGCAGGCTGCCTTCACCACTGATGTAACATGTGCAGCCCTAGTGCTGTGTTCTGTGGCTGAGACCTCTTGACACTCTGAGAGTTACCAGTTGCTGCTTATAGTTGGAGATGATGGAATTTGGCCTAGGGTGGGGAACAGTATGATGATTCTGAACTGCAGGACTATGGTTACTCTTTTCCTGAAATATTTGTCACCTAATTTAGATTGTATAGCAGGAAGGAAGTGTTTTCCCTATTTGAGACAATTGTAGTCTGTATATGACTTTTCTTTGAAAATTGTTTGTAAAAATTGACTTTTAAGACTGTTGCATCTGAAAAGGGAATTTTGTTAGGTGAGGATAATAATGGATTAATTTACTTCATGAAAGTTCTGAGCTTAAATTTTACTGGGCTACTCAGGATGTGGCTGTCATAGGGGAAAAATAGCAGTACATTTTTAGCTTCTGCCAAGATATCTGTGGCAGATGGTGTCTTGTCTTTCCAATTTGAATTCTTACCATTCTATAAATATTGGAAGTACTTATTAAAAAATTCTGTAAATATGGGAGAGAAAAAAAAAAGGTGTTTCCTCGCTTTTAAAAAAATGCATCATGGTCGATATAGGACAGACTAAGGGATATTTATAAAGATCTTGGGCAGAACAGCACCAGTAAGAACAGAAATCAGTATCTGAACAAATCCAGAAGGGCCTGGTGAAAATGTGGTTCACATTAGACAAATAGACACATGAAAAAATATGTATGTGTTTTGGTGAAATAATATTAAAATAGTCCCTGCAGGTGCTTTTGTGGTTCAAAACGTTCTTTAGGGAAAGCTGAGGTCTGGAACATCGTTAATGCATGTGCAAAGATGGGCAGCTGGTAATTTCGGGGCATTGCAGATGCTTTGTACTGCTTTCAGCAGCCTTGTCTGGTTCATTCATCTGTCCTTCTCTGAAGCACCATTTCAGCTTTTGTGATAACCAACTTTTTCGGGACAGACTTTGTAGAACTTCTTGTGCCATTGTATCTGGTGCTTATTTTTCATTTTAGAATTGCTTCCAAGTTTATAGAGCTCTGTCTTCTGTTGGATCCCAAATAACTTGATTCTTTGAAGGTATGCTGATAGAACTGTATCCTTGGCTACTGCTTCTGTAAGGTCCTGTCTCCTGTATACAGATTTGTCTCCTGTATATTGGCTGAGATATCGCTGAGGTTGTGTTTTTCAAAGAGTCTAAAGATGTAATTTTGTGTGTTTTTTGCACCAGTTGGAGTTAAGTGTTGTCTTCAGCTGACATTTAAATGTTAGATCAAAGGAACCTTAACTTTTTAGACATAGAGACTCTTGTTTGATATTGCAGTTATTCTCCTGGGGTTAGTCATGCTCATTTAAGTTTATTAACCTCCTGTCTTTTGATTCAAAGAAGGTATTTGGTACATAATCTACTTTCTTTGTGTGGAAGAGTGAAAACAACCGTTTACAGAGCTTCTGCTGGGAGGTTCAGTTTCATTATTTTGGCTATCAGGCAATGCCAGTGCTTTGCTTTAAGACAGCAGTTGTAAACATTCACTGTATGAAATTCTGATATTGTTCTGAAGGAATTTTCAGAGAAATACAGTCTCTTCAAGCTCATCCTGGTTGCTGTTCTGAACAATGGGCCGTTGTAGTTCAGCGAGAAGCCCTTTATTGCTGGCAGTTTGTGTTTCGAGTTCTGGCTTTTTCTTTACCAGACAGAAAACTCTTCATATTGTTAAAGAGAAATTCCAAAATGGCTCAGTGACCTCCAGCACAAATACAGTCTAGGAATGTAAAAATTATTGTATTTGGAGAAAAACTTGCCAAAGTTGGATTTGGTTATCAAACATACTGTTCTTTATACCTCAGTGTGATACTTGTTAATTCTTAAAGAAATAACTTGGTAATTTGCAGAAAGAAGTAGTGTTTAAATTGTGTGGAGATGACTGTGTTACAGTTGCAGTGCAGTTAGTATGGGAAATTAAATGCACATCCTTTTATGCATGTAAAATGGCCTTGTGTTGCTTTAAAAAGTTACCACTTGCATGAATAGTCTTTCTTGGTAAGAAGCACAGCACTTAGTGTGAGTGTAGGTCATGTTTAGGAAAATGTGTGTGTAAAATACAGATCTTGCTGGAAATAATTACAGAATACTTGATGCTGTATTGTTAAGTTACATGCTGCAGGTTGAATATAGCAACTTGGCTTGCTGTTCTTGAGCTACATAGCAATTGACAGAAGGTTTACTTCTAATTTTGAAGTAAATGGACCAAAACTGCTTGTTAAACTGGGAAAAAGAATAACTACTAGTTACACTGCCTGCAGAAAAGGGTTGATTTTTTCAGCTTATTTTCTGAGATTCTTAAATTGTAGCAGCATAGCAAAGTTTGAGTCTAGTTAAAACAAAGAGCCTCGTGAACCTTCTGGTTTTTTATGTGTTGACAACTCTACTACAAACATGAACATGAAGGGTTCTGAAAAAAACCTTATTTCTAGCAGTCTAGAATTAGACTGGGAATTAGGTTGAGACTCCTCTTGAGGACCTGACTTTTATATTTCTAAAATGTTCTCTAGTTGCTCAAGAAGTGCAGAACAGAGATCTAGGGTTGGCTAACAGTCTCTACATAAGAGGCCAGAATCCCATTCTCACTTTTCCAATACAGTGTTTTGTCCAGTGCTATGGTAACAGGAGCTAAAGGTTGTGAAAACATTCTTTACCAGAAAGCGAGCAGATGCTGCTCTCAAGGCATATAGAGAACACATCTGTCAAATGAGAAGGCACTGGTTTTGATTTTCAGATTTCAGAGTGAACTTCTACTAGCTTTCTTTCACTTTCTTTATTGATCATGATAGTTTGTTTAGTTAGTCTTCATCCTGGGTTCAGTAATGTTTGGGTATTATTGAGCGTTACCACCACCGCCAGCAGATGGGTTTTAGAACAGAGATCAGCTTTCAGCAGGATGAACATAGATATCAAGAACAAATTGACCTGCTGCCTGCTTCTGCCCTCTTTTCTGACAAACTTTTCCAATGAGGGCAAGGAAAAAGGCCTGTGAGTTGTGATTTTTCAGAGTCAGACAAGACTATGTTAATGTATGGTCGTGTAATGGAATGCAAACGTGCATTTTAGGTGATAGGACTGGCATTTGCCATGGTGTAGCATTGGAGGGGCTGGGGGCTTTGGCCGGTGGATGGTTCTACATAAGGCAAGGAAAGCTGTCCTGTCTATTTGTGTAAAAGCAAAAAAGAAAGAGAGAGAGATCAGGCAACTTTTTGTGGAGAAATGCAGGAAAACCCCTTTTGAATTTTTAGTTTTGTGCTGTAGAGCTTATCAACTGCCACTGCAGCTCTCACAGGCTCTGCTAATTTGAGCATAAATCTCTAGGTTTTGGGATATGCTACCAGTGGTTCTTTTGCCTCCTAGAGGAGTATAGTATATTGCAGCTGTTGTATGAAGGTTCCTTATTTTGATCTCTACTTTTTCATATGAAATAAAATATGTTTTTGGGTTTTTTTGTCAGATTGTGGGCATGTATCTGAAGACAGTTTGTTCCTTTCAGTATGTCCGAATTGGCAGCAGCTTTGAAAAGTAAGAATAATTTCAATTTAGGGTTAACTGATCACTGTGAAGGAATTTCTGTAATCCAAATGTCCTTATTTCCTAGACAATGGAGAGTGATTATGCAAATTCCTGCCGACAGTTAGTTTAAGCCCTCTCCTCTCTCTACTATCTTTGAAATGCATGCTTCTGTTACCTGATAGCTATGCCTGTTTATTTCTCTAAAGCTTTTTTTTAGCCACAGTTATCAAAGGTAGTTAATTTAAAGTAAAATAACATGATAAAATTTTGGGGCTTGCTCATGTGAGGAAGTAGAGACGGTCAACAGCAATTGAAAGACTTGTGTTAGTTGACTTGACAATGTGGGAAGAATTCTGAGGATAACAGGACTATATTTGTTGCGGACACACAGGAAAGGCTTTCCAGGAGCTCATGTTCCTTGGGCTACCTTACTCCTCGCAGTGCCTCGGGAAATGGGACTGTGCAGCACAGCTCAGGGTTGCTGTGGTAACTGATGTGGGTGTTCTCTCCACACGTGCCTGTCTCTCTTTTGGGAACTATTTGCTGCATAGGGTGTATATACACTGGCAATTACATTTGTCATCTGAGTGATTACAGTAGGATATGAGGTTATAAACAGTGATGGTGAGGATATGGCTGTGTGTCCTACTTAGCTTTTCTTGCTATGAGCTTGTGATGTCTGGCAGTGGACACTTGGAAGCAGAATCTGCTTCTACTGCCACAGATCACTCTGCCTGTGATTCTTAATGGAAACCATTAGTTGACCTCAGTCATTGCTATGTAATGAATTGGGAATTTATAGTGGAAGGAAGAAACTGGCAAAGTTGGGAAATAACTCAGATGTTACATAAACCCCTGTGACTGCATAATATTTTGGGAAGCTGAAATAGATATCCTTTCTTAGAAATGGTAGATTTTGTGAGATTTAGAGAGATAAAAGTCTGTTCATCTCATATTGCTAAGGACAGTTTGTGGAAATAGCATTTTTTTGTACAGCAGAATGTAATTACTATACGATTGTTGTTTGTTCTTACTTCTGAAAGCTGCTTTGCATCTGAAAAGTAATTTTTGAAAATGCTATGACTTGCTTTATTTTTATCAAGTAGCTGTAAAATTAAATTTGAGTTGAATTGAGTTAATCAACAATTTTGACTTGTACACTCAGTGAAACATCTGCACACTAAAGCATCCTTGGTGAGTAAGGAATTGTGGAACAGCAGATACCTGAGATAGTAGAGTTAAGCCTGCAAAACTTTGCTGTTTCTGAGGTTCTTAATTCAGTGCATTTGTATTGTCCTAGCCTCTTATGGCTACAAATATGTTGATTTTGTACTGGTATTAAAACCAAAATTGGCCTTGTGTTTGGAACTCTAATGATGTTGATGTAGGAACTAGAAAACAATCCACTTCTCTCAGCTGTGTTATTGCAGAAGAGCTACCTGAGTAAGGTGAAACCTGCATTGTTTAACAGAATGAGAAGGGGATCTTAAACACACAAGGGGAATAGGAAGCAGCAGTGAGAGAAGCCTTCTCGAGTAAGAGCTACGTCTGATGCTGTACAGCAGTGATGAGTAACTATTAATATAACGTGTTAACTGTATAAATGCATTTGGATGCTAGTATGCTGTTCTGGTGATACTTCTTGTGATATATCACTTTAAACTGTGTTATTGATGTTTTAAACAAGCATTTTTATAACCTTGTCTGGTAGGTTTGTCTGAATGCAGCATGCCTTATTATTTTTGCATAAACAGGACTTTGGCTCTACTTTGAAGGAACAGGAACTTACCAGTTTTGGTGAGAACAGGACATTTGCATGTAAAAACTGGTCAACTGTGCTTGTAAGTGTATGGAAATCAATACTGAGTTTGATCCTGGTGATGGTTAAGGAAAACAGGTGACACATTTGTTGCAGTGATGCAAGCAGCATGAAAACAGTGGTGCAAGTGATTAGATGTCAGGGAAGCTGTGCTTGTCCTCAGCTATCATTTGTTATGTTTCTCTCTTGGGTGGAGTAGACTGATATTCTTGTCATAGATTTCAAACCAGTGAGTTAGTTTTGCCCTCACTGGCAGCCCTGAAGGAGTATGGATTTTTAAAAGTTGTTTTTCCATTTAGGAGGTTAGGTTCCATGTATATTTAATTGAAAGGGAGCCTTCCTAGCTCTTAATCAAACCTACATTTTGAGGCCCAGCACAGAACTGAAAACATTAAATAAATCTACTGCAGTGAACCAAAAGGCTGCAGCTTAATGCAAATGACCTGATACAGACTGCAGTGGATTATTGATACTGAGTTTCAGATGGCCTAAAAATTAGGAAGTCACATTTGCAATCAAGAAATTCTAGTGACATTTAGTACATCATTACAGGTTTTTAATAATCTGGAAAAACAGAATAACCTGATATCAAGGGCTTTATTAAAGTATGAATACTAAGAGTATATTCCTTACCTGGTGTGCTTGCTATTAGCATGCAGATAAATTAAGCTAAATTATAATTTAACTAAAAATGGGAATAATATTATTTATAGCACTGTAATAAGATTATATACACTTATATATCATATAAGTGAATAACCTTACATTTGGAAATTACTTTTCTTTTTTAAATATCACATTTATTACTTACTCTTTGAGTGTTGTTGAATTATAAAATCTAGTGAATACTTTTGATGCATTTTTAATTCTAAGGCCAGTATCTTCTGTAATGATTATGTTTGGCAGTGTTCCTTATACAGCTTTGTTGATTGCTGTGCTTATATTACTGTGATCTCTTGTCAAAAGGTGACATTTTTTATTAGATTTCGGATATATAGAATTCACAGTGCTGTGACAATAGTCCTAATCTCATTTCTTTCGTTTATTTTAGTAACTTCACATTTAAAGGTGTTTAAATTTTACATGCACTTTGTGTGAACAGCAGTAATTGCTTTCATGTAGATGTTGAGTAGAGACTTCGGATACAATTGTGGAGAAAGCACTTTTCAGTTTGACAGATGTTTATAAGGTGGGATGGTTTAGGTGCCTGACTGCAACCTCTGTGTGCCTCGATGGTCCACCCTCAACTCAGGTTTCATTGAGTGCTGATTCTTGCATTGTATATTGTCACTTCTGAGAGTAACTCGTTATTGTCCCTAGGAGACTTAATATGCTGTGCTCCATTCTTCAGAGATGGGACAAAGAGTTTTCAAGCAGGTTACTTTAATCATAGTTGGGTGTTCAGATAAGGTCATGCTAAAAATATTGTGAAGTAAAAATATTCTGTCTCCAAAGTCTAGATCTACCATTTCCACTAAGTTGTATGCCAAATTACCAGTCCTGTTACTCTTGTTGCTTCCCCAGTTTCGTAGTCTCAGTGTGTGTTGCTGCTTGTGTATTCTTTTGAATGGAGAATAATAGAAAGCTGTCAGAGAACTTACCAGTGGGTTTGTGGCAGGGTATGTGTGAAGCAGTGTTTTCCATTTGTGTCCAAAATATTTGCTTATGTTGCTTAATATTTGGTTAATTCCTAGTGTTCAGGGTGCAGAGTACATGTAAATGGCCAATGGCTACCAACTCCCCTTAATTTTAAAATAAATGTGTATACATTTGAGTAGGGTGATTAAGTGATCAAACTAACCTTCCCTCTTCCTAGAATAATGATAGCAGCAATAATTATGTGAATAACCAATTATGTAGAGAAAAATGTTAACACGTGGAAATGAATAGTGTAGAACTTATCCTATTACAGTTGTCAGAGAACAAAAAAGTACTGTGCAGCTTTGCTTATACTAAAAAACAGGTAGACTGAGTTTCCCAGTGTTCAGTGGGAATACGTGGGTTGTTCTGCACATCCAAGAGGGAAATGTTGGGTTTTTCTGGTGCTATAGAATAGAATAAGTGTCTTAGAGCTCTATGGCACTTATTTTTTTTCAGGAGCTCTGGGAGAGCTCATTTCCTTCTGTCAGTGGTTGCTTCTGCTTTTTCATGCTTGTTTCACCTGCATTATAGACCAGCTATTTATGAATTGGATGGTACGTGTTTTTCATGCTGGGAATGAGCAGTTCTGGTAGTGAAAGAGGAGTAAGGGATATTCTTTAGCAAGTAAGTATTTAATGAACGAGTTCGTTAAAACAGAGAACTGTTGTTTTTTTCACTGACAGTTATGTAACTCTTTGGCATGATTTTGACATAATTATTGGATTAATTGGTTTTATTCTCAGTCATTTTTTGTAGTTCACGAAAGGACCTCAGAAAACACTTGGATGGGCTGAGCAAATGCCATCTGTGCAGTTGAATAAAAGTGTGTAAAATATTTAATTATGTATGAAGCTTCCAGTAACTTCAAGGAATTCAGCAACAATTAAAATGAAAAAGGATGATATAAGAGCTCCATCTATTTTTCACAGGAAGACTGAAGTGTGCTTTGTCAGTATCACAGTTGGGCACATTTTGTACTGAATAATGCAAGCTTGTTGAACCCTGTAGTGTGCAGCTTTTGTTCTTGGGGCTTCTTGAAGCTGATGCAACCTCAGCAGAAACCTTAGGGGGTTTGCTAGCTGGTCTTCAGACAAATGATGGCTTGGGTTTGTGTTAAAAGTAATCAAAAACCCCAACTGTTATATTCATTAAATGAAACTAATCTTCTGTCTCACTTTTTAAATTTTATTATTACTTTTTCATCGCATATGTTAAATATGAGTTTTGTTTCCCTAAACAGTACTGTTTTGAACAATAGCAAGAGATGCTGTATATCTTGGTAAAGTGATTAGTATATTCTGGACACACCTTTTTGTGTATTCAGTCTAGTGTCAAGCTGTTTAAACTCAGCTTCCACTTTGATACCTAAATATTACTGCATAAATCTTGCAACAAATGTGGATAGAGCCTTCCTAAATCTTTGTTCACCAAGTTCTTAATAGTAGTATAACAGACTTTATCACTATGATTTGGCTCATCCCTCTTTGGGGTGGCAGAATGCCTTAAATTCTTTGTTTCTTTCTAACCCTGCCTTTTATGCCCTGTATCCATATAAGATTTCCTTTTGCTGATCATATAACCAAATTATTTTGACATTTTGGATACCTTACTGCAGGTTTTATTCTCTCATCTACCCCACACTTTCTGTACAGTAGTTTTTTCTTCTTTGTAATTTGGTTTTTTTATTGCTTATATAAACACAAATGATTGTGTTTCCCTAGGCAGGAGAATAAACATTGAGACATTTAATTCCTAAAATGAAAAAAATATAGACAGCAGTCCAGACCATTTCTTATTGAAATCTGGTGATGTAATTGTGTAGTGTAAACAGAACCTCCAGAGTGGGAAGAAAGAGTGATGCCTAGGCTCTGCATCCTGACATGAAAAGTAGTCATCTTAGTGCAGGTTGAATTCCACATCCTTTCTAATGCTAGCAGTTTGGTTTATACAGTCTAATAAAAAATGAGAAATGTTTTCAGGTCAACATTTGTGATTATTCCTGAGCTGTGTTAGGCTTAGTGTCCACTGTTGGACTGTCATGTGGAAGTAGAAACTGTTGACAATTCTCCAGTGTCTGAAAGTAAGCACACAGTGTTACCCTGTGAATGTAACACATGCCTTTTCTGACTGAATGTGAAATCTGTGCATTTGTAGCTGACTTGAATAACTTTGATCTTCTCCTGTTATCTAAAAGCTCCAGCTTTGTATAGAGTAGTCACTCTAGCTGTAGCTAAACTGTATGCTGTAGCTCTCAGACTGGATTTATCCTGTGAAATATTTCCATCTAATTAATCATTTGTTTTGTTTTCTGGTGGAGGCAAACCAACTGTTTCAGTACTGGGTGGTTCCACAAATAGATAACACTCTCCATGGGAGAGCAGGGGAGAGCAGTGGCTGCTGCTGTGTCTGGGTGCATGGGGTACCACTTCCTGCTGCAGCAGAGGTAGCATGTCCCAGTAGTAGCTGACACCATCCTCACTCCATATGGGGCTGGCAGGAGCATCAGATGAGCTCTCTGTGGTGAGTTAAAATGGTGCTCTTACTGCTGAGAGCAGGAGAAAAGGATGCTGCCTTGTGACTCAGCATGGACCACTTGATGTTTGCATTGTGTGGAGAAAAACGATAAACAGAATAAATGCTAAGCTGCTGCATGGAAATTCTGTAACCTGGGCACAGAAGGCATGATAAGAACATTTCTTTTTAAGGCATTGAAGATGATCCAACTGTGATACTCAAGTATGTTAACACTGAGAAGTCAAAGCTGCAAGTATAAGAGGTGGAGATGAAACAGTTAATGGAAAAATATTAAGGGGAACATAATGAGGCACTGTGTATAGTCCTGGTGAAAAAAAATTTTAGGTAGTGGAAGGCTGGCAAAATTGCAGTGATGTCTGCTTTCCAACACTTGTTCGTTTTCTAACAAGTCAAACAACTCTGATTAGTTCTTCCCTCTTTATTCTTGATTGTATACTTCCTTGTGTTTCTGTGGCTGTGCAGTGGTTTGGATGAGGGGAAACTTATAATGTGGTTTATTTGGTTTATTATTTATCTAGTTTACTCAGATAATTTTCTTTTGGGACTTGCCTCCTGGTCTTAATTCACTACAGCGAAGGGAGCATGCAGTTGGCATTGGGGACCTCTACTTTGACAGGTACTGATACTTAAAGTAGAACCTGAACCTCCATTATATCATGATTAATTGCTCAAACCATAATTCAGTAAGGTGATTTGCTCTTCCTTTGTGGCATCTACTTAGTTTTACTAGAGCAAGCATTTGCAAGTTTGCATGGCAGGAAAGATAATGGAATTGACTGGAGTTTAAAATAACCATTTGTTTCTGAAGTTATTTATGAAGTAGATTACACACTCAATCCACCATGCAGCCCTACAAATACAGTACTGTCACAGTGGATGGATACATTAGGTCTAGGAATGAGATGATGTCTGTGTTGGCAGTGTTGCAGAAGAGTTGTTTGTCAAACAATAGCTTTGCTTTCTTAAATTTAATATCCATTTAAAAAGTACAGATCAAACTGATCTAACACTTGAAAGCATTGCTTCCCTGAGAGTGGTGTGTGAATAGGTATTGTGAGCCCATTTTTTTAGTAGGCATTTTATGTGTGCAGGTGCTAAAGATGCTGAAAAAGTAAAATGGAGGGATACTCAGTGCTCTGTTTCATGGCATTTAATTTAGGTCACGGCACTGAGAACGCTTCTACTAGTGCTTGGTCTTGCTGAACACAATGTTTCTGAGAACTGAAGGGCTTCAAGGTCTGTAGTTCATACCCTTACTTATTCACAGTAGCAGCTCTTCTTTTTGTTACAGTGAACGTGGCCAGAACACATTTCTCTTGTTTTCAGTATTCCACACGTAGATTACTGAAACTACTGTGGAGAGTCTTACCAGTTTGAGTAGGGCCAATTGATATTGGACAGTTTTCACTGGAGAATTTTGGTGGGTGTGGAAATTGAAATAACTTTGTCTACCTTGCAGTTACTTATGAAGCATATTGGCTGGTATTTTGATGTTATGAAGATCAGAGTATCAGATCTTAGACTGCTGCGGGTTATGTTTGAATTTTGTTTATTGATCACTTGAAACCATTATCTTATTTGCAGAAATGCCTTTATTTTCAAACTTACATATTCAGGATCAGTGAGCACGGCAGTGGTTGTAAGCAATATAGTTTGGTGTCTGTGGGGAATGTAAATGGGATCTTGTTACATAGCAGCACATGATAAGATACTATCTCTGGAAATCTGCTTTTCAAATTAAAAGACAGATTTTACACTAAACACAACTTAGCATTTCAACTTAAATTTTAACTAATATTTATTGTTACATCTCCATGGGGGAACTTCAGATTTTTCTGTAAGTATTCCAGACTTTTTTCTAGTTGCTGTGAGTCATTCAAGTTTTCACCTGTTCAAGGTTTTCAGAGTAAACATAATTGTTTTAAAATGCTGTAATTAACTAATTTTTGTTGTTGTGAAATGGCTTGACAGTAGTAGATTCAAATAGTCATTTTAATATGAAATTTCAACACATTCTTTGTCTTTCAGTATACAGGAAGAAAGTTCAAACTTCAGTTTTGCTGTGCCAAACGTGACTGAGTTTGTCTCAGAGAGTTTTGGGCTCTATATAAAGAAATGGAGAGCAAATCACAGTTGTTATCAGCCAAATACACAAACTGGACCTCTCAATCAAACAGGAGTTTGTGCTCATAGCAGTTCCACATGAGTTTATAGGATTGTTGTTTTATGAAATCTGTAATGTGTTTGAACATTGAGAAGCCAGTTCCTTGTTGGTTTGAACTGGGGGTGACTTCAGTTTAGCTGTTAGATTGCATCAGTGGAAGGACTAGCTCTGAACATATATTCATATTTGTGCTTCTTTAAGCAGAAAAGCCATATCAGAGGTTCATAATATCTAAAATTATAGGCTGTTTACCTTTTGTTCTCAAACACTTTGGCTATTAATGAAAAATATGGTGTATCCTGGCTTATACTCAGCTGTTCTGGATGTACAGTATGCTAATGGAAATCAGCAGTTTCTGCTTCTATAAATAGATTGTCAGCAGCTGCAGAGCAAAACTGAGGAGCTTCTGGTTATTTTTCTTATTGCCATTGAGAAATGTTTTGAATGGCTGTGAAGTGTGAGGTGGTAGGTGTGCCTGCTGCAGAGATGTGCAGGCTGAGCTGAGGGTGTGGGTAGGGAGAGGGGAAGAAAGAGTACGTTTATAAGCCATCAGTGTGAGAGTAGAGGTAAAGAACTCTCTCTTCCTTCATTTGGGAGTCTCTGAATTTGGAGCTCTTTTATGTACAAAACATACTATTCAGATGGCTAGAAGTCATGAGTTCTTAAATGGGATCTGGAGATAGCATTTATCTAACTTCGGTATAGCTGAATATAAGGCAGTTTTACAAGTGTGCTCTGTTGGAGAATATCATCATACTGTGCTCAGATAAAGCTGTCTCCTAAAATTTTCATTTCCTTCTCTGTTGTTTTCTATCTTCTGCTGCATGAGAAACAAACAGCCAGGCAAGAATATTTACCTTCAACAGCATTCCTTCCCTCTTGCCTTATCGTGGGAACTCTTACATGGATAAACAGCAACTGCTGCTATCCTCCTTCCTGGCAGATGAGGAACTGGTACCAGTGTAGCCTGTACCAGGCCAACTAAGTTACCATTGTTGTTTGTGGACACAGGAGGTTACCAGGAAAGAAAAAGTATTGAATATCTTTCATGTGAACATTTAATTGAAGTCCTGTGCCTGTTTTTACATGTGTGGAATTGTTTTTTTTTTTTTCTTGAAAACTAGCAATCTTCTTATAAGGGTCTTATTACAAGGTCTCAGGAAATATCTTTGACTGTAAGAATTATTTTCCTGAAATACAGATGCACTTAGTTTCTGTGTTTCCCAAGGTACATATAATAAAAATCGATGGTAGATTCAGCTTGTGCTGAAACATATGAAATAATTTTATATTCCCTTTTCTTTCTTGAATCTTGATACCCAACCTATGTGGATAATATATAAAGCCAAGGAAATAATGAAATACAGTATTATAATGGTAGATAGGAATAGAGAACATTTGTCAACTGTTGCTTTAGAAACAAAACCATCAGCCTGTGAAGTGGCTGAAGATCACCTAAGAGTGAAATCCAGCGTATACCAAAGCCTCGGATACTGGAAAGTTTCTCGGCATCTTAGTTGTATGTTTTGCTAGTGCTCTCATCTGTATTCTTTGTACTGACTTAGATCTTAGTGATATTAACTGTTATTCAAGGAGAAACACAGAAATCTAACAATTAGATTCTTATTATTTTTAATGTTGTTTGAAATGTACGTATGTTTTTAAACTTCTAATAGATATCTTGCGGATTGATAGCATAAATACTTTTAGGTGCTCTACTGCTAGAAAAATGGATCATACTAGAAAAAGCACAAAACATGTTTAAAAAAATACATGGACTTCTTAATTTAAAAAAATGATTGGTCTCAATTTATTCAGCTGCCATCTACAGGGAATAATTACTGTTCTTTCACTGTGAAAGACCATTTGTGACAAGAATGAGGTCTAAATAATTGGGAGAGGTGAGGAATATGGTATTTGGTAGATCCTTTCAGGCTGGTAGGTACTTCTAATTGAAATACCAAGTTTAGAAAAACTAAACAGTTCTAAATAGTTTAAAGTCTAGGAGAAATAACTGATAAGTGTCTCAGAGTGCTTTTCAAGTTAATTGCTAAAATTCAAAAAGAAAAGTTGGACTTCAAGAGAAAATGAGCTTAATTCTTTTCATAAAGCATAGAAACTCTTAAAATACAAAGTTAGTATCTTTTGTGGAATGAATAGAAAGGAGGAAAAATAGTAACTTTTATTTAGAATTAGTTCGGCTTATGTAGTTTTTTTGTCTGTAACAACAGGCAAAAGGAGTTCACTCCAAGAACCTTTGCATGAGAGACTTTATACTAAATAAACCTTTTCTTTCTGTTTTTAGTCAGCAGATAAGCAGCGAGCCCTGGAAGAAACCAAAGCTTACACAACCCAGTCATTAGCAAGCGTAGCCTATCTGATCAACACTTTGGCCAACAATGTTCTCCAAATGCTGGATATCCAGGCATCCCAACTTCGACGCATGGAATCTTCAATCAACCATATTTCACAAGTGAGGCTTTTTTCCTAATTTTTTTTCTCTTTGCCTTTGACATTACATACCAAGTAAAACTCTTGACGTTTTGTGAATGAGAAAAATAGTTTCATTTAAAACAGAAGGATGCATTTTTTCTCATATTCGTTCTGGGATTGAGTCTCATTATGTGGTTTTATATGAGTGTTAGTATGAGCATTTTACGTAGGATAACAGCTTAAATGTATTCTTAGCTAGTTTATTGTTTGGAGAGGGAGCCATTCTGCATAAGTGAAAAGCACAGAAAAATCACTAATGGTAAAATCAGAGTATTATGTTAAAAAATATGAAATGGATGGCGGAAAACAGTTATTTGTCATCTTTTTACTTTTCCTGTTGCTGTAATACTGGCATCTAATGACAAAAGCATAGATGACAAAAATAGTTTGCTCCTAGCTTTTCTTAATAAAATGTACTTTGTGGTGACATGAACAAAAGGCAAAATTAATATTTCAATTTGTTTATGGCTGCAGAACTCCTGCCACTGTTTGCAGTTTTCCTGAGCCACAATAAACTAAGCTACTCTAACTAGGAACCCATGTTCCATTTACCACATTGATGATAGAATTTTGACTCCCAGGATGGACTGAGAATGAATGATGAAGTGGATGTTTATCAACCAATGACGGATTAGAAGAGAAATTAACAGCACTTCCTGTTTACTGAATATTTTGTGTCTTAGTTGACCAATACATTTTGGCTGCTAAGGGTTTCTTGATCTCCTTGTGACAGTATAAATTGATAAAGGATATTGTGGCGTATAGAAAAACTTCTGAAAGTAGGAGGCATGCAAGGTAGGAGATGAGTAGATGGAATGATCTGTTGACTTGCTGGTGCTGAAAGGGTTGCTAAGCTAGTACAGGTTTGAAACAGCGAAAGAAGTGAATAATTTTATGCTGGCTTAATGGACTGGATTGACTCTGACTGGATCTGATTCCAGAGCAGGTACAAATGGATGGGGAGGATTTTTCCTTTTGTTAGTAGTATGCTATTAGATTGCCTCAGTTGTCTCATGTAACCACATCAAAAATAAGCTGCAAAGTGTGATTTCTTCTCTTCTTCTTAGTCCATGGACAAGTAAATCAACTTTTCCCCCCAGAAAATGTCACAAATTACTCTGTGTATGTCTATGTGCTAAATAAGATTATATAGTAATATATAATATATATATAAATGCACATATACATATATATATCATAAATAGATATATATGTACACTGTGTATGTGTGTGTGTGTGCGCTTCTTCACAGTCAGGTGCCAGCTGACACGTATTTCAACTGTTTGAGAGCCTGATGCAAAAGACAGTATATGAATAAAAATATCCCAAGTTCACTGAATTTTGCATTTTTATAAATGTGGAAAATCCATTTTGTCACACAGGATCTGTAAAGTAGCTTTTGTGCAAAGAGCCATAGTATTTTAAGTTTTTTCCTCCTGAGAAGCTGATATTTATGCAGATTGAAATGCCAGGTTAGATTGTCTCTGACATTTATACAAAATGGCTAGTTATTTAAAATGGAGCACTAAATTAGGCAGTACCCAACACCTAATGAAGATGTATCTGCCAAATTTCATAGGTTGTGCTTGAACAACTGAAAAAAAACTGTGGTGGTTTTTTTGTTTGTTTGTTTTTTAAATATTGCTATAAAATTGAAAATTTAGTTTGGAGTTTTTTTGGTATTTTATGTTTTTTGAGCCTGCATCATCTTGGATCCTCCCCAAATCTTCATGGAAGAAATTATGTCAGAGGAGCAGACAGTATTTGAATTTTGGATATTACATACATGAAGTGTGTTGATCCAAGTAACTTAATTAAGTTGAATTAATGTGTTCAGAAATGGCTTCATCCTATGATACCAGTGTTGTACATGATTATGTTATCTGTTGTCATTTCAATAGTTATTTTTCTTTTAAAAATTAATAAATTTTTTGCACAATGTCTGTGTAAATAAATAATTTATTTTGAAGAAATTTGATTACACTTCTCCTGAAATTAGCCTAACCTGCAGAAGACTTCCTTGGTCTTTTTTATGTTGGGTGTAAAGTTTAGTGGACTTTTTCTAATACAACTTAAAATGCCTTGTGGTATAATACCTCATTGCCAAATTATGATTTCAGTCAGTTTGACTTGAAATTATGTCAGTAACATAGAACAGAAAACAATTTGGTAATGACCATCTGCCCACAGCGTATTATTGCATTATTGCTTTGGTCAGTAAATCTTGGTATTTAAGTTTAGAAAACACTATATGGAAATTATGATATCTCAGTGTATAATCTTGCTTTTAATTCTGATTTGGAATTCCACATATTCTCCAAAGAAGAGAGCAAAATAATTTGGCACTTAGTAAGAAAAAGTGCTTGGTTTTTTTTCAAGTGTAGCTCAAACCAGAAGAGGCATGATCAGCTTGATAAAATAAAATATTCTGGTTCTCTGTTCATTGATATAACGCCAATTTATATCACTTCAAATGCCAACATAATCAAAGAGCTGAAAAGGAAGCTGATAATCATTTGTGAGTTTTCAGATTATATATAGATCCTGAATAAGGAAATTATTACTATTGAAACTATTTTTATGCAAGTGATTAAATCCTATTGGTTTAAAAATTACAATTCACAGAGTCACAGAATATGTTGAGTTGAAAGGGACCCACAAGGACCATTGAGTTCAAACTCCTGGCCCTGCACAGTAACCATCCCCAAGAGTCACACCATGTGCCACACTTGACATCTGTCAAGTTTGGTGCTGTGACCACTGCCCTGGGGAGCCTGTTCCAGTGCCCAGCCACCCTCTGGGGGAAGAACCTTTTCCTAATACCTGACCTAAACCTCCCCTGATGCAATTGCAGACCACTGCCTTGGGTCCTGTCACTGGTCTCCCCAGAGGAGAGATCAGTACCTGCCCCTCTCTTCCCCTCACAAGGAAGTTGTAACTGCAATGAGGTGTCCCCTCAGTCTTGTCTGCTCCAGGCTGAGCAGACAAAATGACCTCAGCCGTTCCTTATACGGCTTCCCCTCAAGGCCTTTCCCCATCTCTGTTGCCCTCCTTTGGACACTGTCTAACAGCTTAATATCTTTCTTATATTGTGGTGCCCAAAACTGCCACGATATTCAAGGTGAGGCTGTCCCAGCAGAGCGGGACAATCCTCTCTGTCAACTGGCTGATGCCTCACAGGACACGGTTGGCCCTCCTGGCTGCCAGATTCAATCTGCCATCAACCAGGACCCCCAGGTGCCTTTCCCTGGCACTGCTTTCCAGCCTCTCATTCCCCAGTCTCTCTGTACATCCAGGTTTGCCCCATCTCAGGTGCAGAATCCGGCACTTCTCCTTGTTGAACTTCATATGGCTGGTGACTACCCAGTCCTCTAATTTGTCGAGGTCTCTCTACAGGGCCTCCCTAATTACTTTGGTTTGGTCTGAAAGCTGATGAATCTGTTCTTATTTGCTGCCTTGAACCTTGTCCAGAAGTAGATGATATACAGTGTTTTGTATTTGACTAAGAATTTAAATCCTGAGTACAGATCATATGTATAAATATTTATACTTGTTTAAAAAATTATGTTACAGCTTTTAAGTTAACAGACACTGTGAAATGTTGCTAATGTCCAAATTCTTTAAATTAATCTGGCAGATTTTCAGGTTTTAATATTTGTATATTGAGAAATGTTTTCAGGTTTAGTTACAGAATCTAATTAGCAAGGTAATTTTAAAACCTCTTCTAATTATATAAACAAGCATGTTGTCACAAAGATGAGTGGTAGTGATGAGTTATCTCCAATGGCACTGCGTGGTGGAGAAATCTGCTACATCCACCTTACACAATTTGACTCCCATGATACTGGCTGTGAGAATAGGTATTGAATAGACTACGGACTTGGACTTCTCTGCAGTCAGCATGTGTTGCTGAGCTGGGCTGGAGCAATGTGTGCAAACTGCTTGGTCAATGTAGGAAAGTTCACTTGGACTTTCCGTTGATAAGTCAGTAAAGGCTTGTAACCTTCTTCAGTTGTCTTATTCTTGCAAGGTACAAGAATAGCGAAACTTTTAAAAAATAGCAATGTGAGTGCATCAAATAAGATTAATAAAAAATAAAAGTCCAGCAACACTATATTTAAGCAACGTTTTTCTTCTAAGATTTTTTTTAAACTGAATTTTAAAAGCCCAGACTAACAGACCGACAATAAATTGATAAATTTAAGTTAGAATGTTTTGAGAAGAGGAAGAAATGAGGGCTTCTGGAGACTTTTATTTCTGAAATTTCACTGCAGTTCAGACTTTCAAAGTGCTGTTGTAGTTTGACCCCAGCTGCCAACTAAGCACCACATGGCTGCTCACTCACTCCCTCCTGCCAGGCTATGGATAGAAAATCAGAAGGGTTAAAGTGAGAAAACTTGAGATAAAAACAGTTTAATAATTGAAATATGATAATAATGATAATAAATTGTAGTGAAAAGGAAGATAACGGAGAGATATGAAACCCAAGAAGAAATGATGCAAATGAAAACAATTGCTCACCACAACTGACTGATGCCCAGCCAGTCCCCAGGCAACAGCCCCCCAGGTGGCCTCCCCTGCTTTGTGCTGCTGACCCTGACACCACATCCTTGGGGTATCCCTTGGGTCAGCTGGGCCTGCTGTCCTGGCTGTGTCCCTTCCCAGCTTCTTGTGCACCCCCAGCCTACTCAGTGGTGGGGTGGGATGGGGAACAGAAAAGGCCTTGACTCTGAATAACCTCTGCTCAGATGTAACTAAAACATCCCTGTGTTATTCACACTGTTTTCCTGCACAAATCCAAAACATAACCTCATACTGTGAAGAAAATGAACTCTGTCCCAGCCAAAACTAGCACAAGAACTAACTTAACACTTTGAGAAATTTCACTTACCAGTAGAAGAGAGTATTTCTCAAAACTCATGAATTCAGTGACTTTTAAGTTAAATTGTAAATAGTGTTAATTTTATGGAAAATCCCAGAAATTATTTAATGCTTTTACTGTTTTAATATTTACAGATCTTGAGACTGTTTTTATTTAATTCAGTATGGAAACATGATGTTTCAAAATGGCCAGAAAATTCCTAATAGAAAAAGAATGCAGTGGTTCATACTTATTTTTCCCCTTAAGCTGTCCCTTCTCTTATTGCAGGGATCTTGGAAAGCATATGAAAAGATGATAGTAATGAGCCTAATCCCTAACAAGCTGTCATTTAAAAACTTTTACCAAAGCTAATGCAGCTATGTGAAAAAAAATTTTAAAAAACAGAATAGTGCTGTCAGGAGTCCAAAATTTCATGTTAGAAAACAGGGTTTGAAGTTATAGAAGGGACTGTGTATCTCATCTCCTTTTCCTAACAGCCTTTCCAAACCAGATGTTTTGTTAGTCCAGCTCTAACCCCGAAAACTTCTCAATAGAACTTTCTAAACTGCTGAATAAACTTTCTACTAATATTCTTCTGTCTCACTTAAGGGATTTATGCTACTACTGGAGGTAATAATTACCTGTGTGTTGAGGATAAATGTTTTCATTTCCTTCAGCAGCAGGTTAATCTTTGTTACTTCTGCTACTAATCGAATACTTCAGTGTTCCTGTCTGCTGTTTTATAGATGCATTAAGATCTCATGTCTTCAGCAGTTCTAAACAAGAAAATGAAATTTTTGAAAAACTGCCAGCAAAATGCTTTTCAATACAACTTTTAGATGTATGGACCAGAATTAAATGCAGTTTTTATACTCTTAGTCATTCCCTAGCTGTTCAGGTTAAAAGAGATGTTCTGAATCATAATGCAAGAGAAATCCCATTGGATGAACTTCAGGTTTTAATTAGGCTTTATGCATTTCATAGTTTGTTACTGTAGTTATGTCTCACTTATCACCATAGTCATTAAGAAAACTGGTTGTACTCGCAGCTCCTATTGAGTAAACACGCTTTTCATTCATGGAAACAAGCCTCCAGAGTGCCAAGATACCATCACTACAATAACATGTGCACTAAATACCGGTACTCACATTGTACTAATAGATAACTGCATGAGAAAATACTGAGAGAACATATTAAAAGTTGCATCTTAACAACCCTGCACTAATTACTTTCTTTCTGATTTGTGGATTGAAATTAAGGTCCTGAGTGCAGTATCCAAGGCATAAACTGATTTTTGAATGACCAGATTCAGAGCCATAGGATTTTGATGTTCCAGTGCATTTGAAATGCAGCTGCTGTTGCAACTGAAGTTCTGTAGCATTCTAGCAAAGGGTACCAGGGGCTGTGAGACAAAGAACATAAAAGAGTCAGTGTCATGTCTCTGCAGTTCTCTAGTGACAATTCTAGATCACAGCTGAAGTCTGAAGTAGAGGTTGAATTCTTCAGTGGTATCAGACATGAGACTCTCCTCCCAGGTTGTTGCAATCACATATCTTTAGCTTATCAAGAAAGTATATGCCCTCTGACTCCTCAGCAGATGAGGTCAGAAGTCTGTAGACCATCTCTTCCAGAACACCTCCTTCTACTATGCTGCAAAATCAAAGGTCTGGCACAGAGAATGGATAAAATCTTGTGATGGAAGATAAAATAGTACATCTTACCCACTTGCAGAGTGGTGCACTTCTGGTGCTCTGGAAAATGTTGATGGTGCTCTGTTTGCACTGGTGCTTGTACCATCAGTAGTGCCATAAGAGCTGTGAAGATCTGATCTGCACTGTTGTGTTGGGGGATGGTATATGGACCTGGTCATATCAGGAAAGGACTTTGGCAAATTGACTGAAAGTGGTTTAGTTGCTAAGTAGTTGCAGAAACATATGCGTTTCTGTTAAGCTTGTATGATTCGTGACTTTCTGCAGAGTTTGTATATTGGGGGTTTTTGTGAGGGCGTCCCAGACAGTTTAAATACCCCTATTAAATTTCAAATCATTGCTTAACAAACTAGCTTTCCAAAGAGAGGTTCACCAGCATATTTTGACCTCGAATAATCTTGTTTTTCTGTAGCTTTATTTTAAGAAATATCTGTGCACCTTTAGTGGAAACCTTACTGTTCTAGGCAGGTGGAATTAGAGGTGGTAGAAATGTACCTAACTAAGTTGTATTCAATACTTAACTTTAGCAAAGTTGCAAAATCTTGAAAATACTTTGCTGGGAAATACTAGGTAATCTTGATGATTGTAATGTAAACTTCCATATAATGCCCCTGGTATTTGTGGAAATCCTTCTCTGGAAATAATGTTAAGAAACAACTTCTTGGAAGTAGTTTGGGGGTTTTTTTGTTTGTTTGTGTTTTTTGATTTTTTGAAAATTTTTTGTAATTTTAAAGATTGTGATGATTGCACAAGGTAACACAGTTCCATTTTGTTTGTCTTGTTATCAGTAGCACAAAAGGGTAAAACAGCATAACCAACACCACTGCCCCAATCCTTGTCCACAGAAAAATAAAATGGAAAAAAAATGTGTGTTATGAAAATGAGTTCTCATTTGTACCCATTCCTCAGTTACTGCAGAGCCTGTCTCCAAACTGTGAAAAGTCATCATCACTGAAGTGGCAACAAGAAATCCTATGAGCGTTTAGAAATCCTAATGCTAGTTATTCTGGATGTTTTCTTACTTTTACTTTTTATCCTCTAGCTAAAATAGTTTGTTCACAGTTCTGGCAAATTTCCTATAAGGAAAGCTGTTCTGTGAACAGGGAATTATTTTGGTTTTAAATGAGGCAAGCAACTCCATGCACCATGATTTGAGAGATAGTATTTTCCTGGAAGGGGAAGATAGGCCTTTTGGTGACATTTTCTTAGCCTTGTTACCTAATAAGATATAAATACGTATTTTTAGGCAATAGGTTTTCAGCAAAGCTTTGTCTTATACCAAAGATTCTCTTGTGGTACTGATTTTAATATGTAAAAGGAAAGATTTTCAGTGTTGACCTTGGGCGTTCGAAGTGAAGGCACTGGGCTTAAATCTCTGGCTTTATTTTGGATAAATTAGTATGCAGCACCTTCTAAAATCTAATCATTGCTTCGTGATGAGTGACTTGTAATGTTTAAAATACTTTTCTTTCAATTTGTCTGAGTGAAACTTTATTCTGTCATGATTACCAGTCCTAGTTCAGCAAACTTTTACAGTGTAAGAAAACCTGCTTATGGTTTGCTTTTCAGGTCATAAAATTAAGGTTTGGGAAGGTATCCTTACACTTCATGTAGCTGGAGCCTATTTCAAAGACAAACTTAGAGAGCAATTGTAAAATAAAAAAGGATAAGTGAAAGAATCTCATAAAATGGTGTTAGTAAATTGTTGAGAACTACTAAGAATGGAAAGGAGAAGGAATTTTGTGAAACCGTGAAGAATACAGAGGGTAACAGAAAACCCAAAGAACCTACTAGTGTGGCTTTAGAGGTGTCAAATTCAACAGTAAATGGAAGAAAGGTGATGTAATCAAGTATATGTAGTGTATGTTTAGCACAGTGCAGAGATCTTCAAAACATTAGAACTGATTTAATTTTTTTTACTACTGACTCTGTATTCCAATGCATACCACTGTTAGTAAATACACTGCGTCTTTTGTAGACGGTGGACATTCACAAAGAGAAAGTTGCTAGAAGAGAAATTGGTATCTTGACTACAAACAAAAACACCTCAAGAACTCACAAAATCATTGCACCAGCTAACTTGGAGCGACCAGTTCGCTACATCAGGAAACCTATTGATTATACAATTCTAGATGATATTGGACATGGAGTGAAGGTAGGTGATATTGTTAAAACAGCCAAACTGCAAATACATTGTCTTTGTATATTTTCAGAATAATCTGATGCTTTTTATGATATTATACCAGTTTCTCCTTACCTGGACAGTGTGTCTATAAACATAAGAGGAGTCCTGTCCAATTTCCAGTTGCCCCTTCCCCTTCTGTTGCCCCACTGTTTCTTAACCTTACAAACCCACTGAATCTTATTTCTGAGGATACTTGGGACTGTGAGTCTCACCTTTTAAAATGTTTCTGAATACCAACTTGTGATGCTGCTGTTATTGTTTGAGTAAGTTGCCAGGGATATACCTGGGGACTGAAAGGCTAATGACTGTCACTTTAGTGCCTGAATCAGCACTACAAAATACCATCCAGCTGTAATTGCCACCGGTTTACTTTAAAGCTCACCCAAAGAAAGGGTTGCATGAGAGGTATTATGTGCTCCCTTTTCTTCTTTCTGTCAGAGTCAGTTATACACAAAGCCAGTGATGTGCTTTGTTAAAGTGAGCTCTCTACAACTTTTGTGCCACATGGGGTTTCAGGATGGGAATATGACTGCCAAGTTCGAAGCCAGCTGGTTCTCCCTTTTAAGAGTAGGAAAAAAGAAGGAATTTCAGGGCAGAGATCAGACTGAGACACAACTGGTGGCTGTTAGATCAATGTACACAGCAGCAGTAATATCATGTGTGAGATTAGATACGCATTTTTAAAAGCACATCCTGAATGTAAACACAGTCTTAGCAGGTGTGAGCTCATTGTTAACTTGTGCTGCCAGGAAAACAAATACGGAAATGAGAACACTGACAGTGTTAAAGTTCCAGGAAATGAAAGGTAAATAGCACAAAGTGGGGTCATTTTTACATGACAAACTAACAAATCTGTAAACCTGCTAAGTAGCAGTAAGGTAAGATGCTTCTTCCAGTCAAAGTACACCAGAATTTCTTTTGCCTGACTCCTAACTGCATTAGGTTATCTGTGTTGTTCTATTTTGATTGTTTGCTTGAACAGCCATTTAAATGACAATAGGTTGTTTAGCCTAAGTCTTAAAATTCAAATTCTTAGCAGTTTGATTTAAATATCTTCCCTGAGCAATTTTATGTAAGGTCTTCTCAACGTCCTGTTTGTTAACAGAAAGTCTCCTTACTCCCATTTCTTACCCAAAGAGTCAACCTCTAAACAGATTTAAAAAAGACAAGTGACTAAGCTTGATTTGGAAAACCAAACCAAACAAAAAAAATCCAACATTAATAACTATAGTTTGATCAGGAAATTGTTATCACTCTTGTGTTAAAATGTGCTACCAATTCTTACAAGTTTTGAATTTATGCAGGTCAGCAGAACTCCTTCTGGTTATGGATGGAGCATATTAACCTGTAGGATTGCTGTTGCTAATATTTTAATAATCACTTTTTGCTTTAAGGAGATAATTTTAGAACTCATTAAAGAATAGTTTTTAATTGCTCTGCAGCACAATCTTATTTAGCACTGGCTCTAAATCATTATAATTGATATCCCACTTACCTCAGTGTAGCCAGAGTCATACTTACTGTGATGCAATGAATTATGTTCTTCTGAAGGAACATAGTTCATCAAATGGATGATGACTCAAATGTGTGTTTACATGCATTTGTTATGCTTGTGATATACTTGAAACATCTTACAAATTATGTCTACAATGCACTGTATTTATCTAGAAAATGAAGAAGTACTGTGTACTTGTGAAACAATAAGCAGAGAACTTGAAATCATGCTATTCTTAATATCATAAATGTGTTCCAATCAGGTTAATCCTGTGTTTAGGACAGAAGAAAGAACAACTCTCTGCTGATGGGGAAAAAGTGGCCAGTTGTGCTTATGAACCTGTTGGTTTTGTTCTGCTTGAGTAACTGCAGATTAGTTGACTAGATCTCTTGGCTGTAGAACAGAGAGAAAAAAAGGAAAATAGGTAGAAACTTTAAATTCACCTATTTATAGCTATTTATTGTTTGAGATGAGATACTTTTCCCTTCAAATGAGCATTCAGATGGAGTTGTTGCATAAATAGCATTAAAGTTCCAGTTAACATCAGGGTGCCTCAGTCTGCATTTTTTGTTCTTTTTCTGCTGTAGGGCTTCCCCTCTAGTCCTTAGACCCAGAATTATGTATTTTCAGGAGTCAGAATGCTAATGCAGCAGGTATTCATTGCAACCCCTGAGAAAGATGGCAAACTGAACAGAGAATAATACAGGAGAAAAAGGGAGTATCCTTGGCCAAGAAATTCAAGATGCCATGCTGAGAGAATTAGTATAGGCACTTGAGCATCTTATTCCTTCCATTCAGAAGTTCAAAGCAGCAGTGGATACCGTATTCAGGAGAGGGTGCTCTACAGTATGGTTTCTTAATAGGTGTGAGAGAGAATTCAAGTGCCTCTGTATCATCCCAGCAGTCCCTCCTCGTCTTCCCTCCCTGAAGCTACAATGCTGCAAAAATCTAAATAACCTTTTGTATGAAGGAGACTTGCTTTCAGGTTTTTTTCATATGTTTCATGAGTTACAAAGTCTTCCAGTCTTCTTCCTTCCAAAGAGTTCTTTAGTCAAGAGGATGAAAAAAGAAGTGATCCATTTGGAGTGGTGCGTATTAAGGCATTGTAACTGTCAGGAATGGTGCCGAGGTCCCTGCTCATGGACCTTCCCATGTCACTGACCACTCTGACCACTACAGGGGAACCTGCTTTTCCAGCATAGTTCTGGGCAGCACAGACCATATTGGTTAATGCATTGATCCATGGAACTTTAAACTCAAAGACAGATTTTCTAGTAAATCAGATTATGTTTCTTTTTTAATACAGTAGGGTCTCTTTTTGAAACAGATTAGCTACTCTGGATGCTCTACTATTGCGATTCTGAATGCCTAATGTTGTTATAGAAAGCGTAAGAAACATAATGATACATTTAGATTAACTGAGCTGAAAACAGATCATTCAAATGGAAAGACTCGTAGTTTTAAAAGAAATTATGGGGAAAGCAGATATATGGTATTTTACCAGTAAGATACAGGGCTCAGTGTCAAAAAGCAAGCACTTAGGCTTTAAAATAAGATTTTATTGTTGGTTAAACTCTTAATCTATGCTTTAGGAAATGTGGATATATGGTGCAGTATCCATACAGAGTGCTGTACTTCTTACGAGATGTAATGATTTGCTCTTGATCTTTGTTCAAGAGAAACCTCATGGCATCGAGTTAACTGACAGCTTTGTCTCGGAAGGAACATACATTAGCTTAATATTTTAGAGGCTTCTGTTTCAGCTAGTTGTATATGTGCTAATGCATGTAAACAATTTAAGTGAGCTCAGGCTCATTGATAAGGCTATTCTTTGACAGCTCAAATAAATTAATCTCTGAAGTTAATCCATCTAGATCTCTTGATCCATTTGAAAGAAGCTGCCTTTTTGTTAGCACTGTAAGAACTTGAATAAACAGTGTACAAGCATTTGAACATTAATTTCAAAGTATTAATCTAAAGACTTTGTGGTCAATGTATATTAAAAGTTTCAGCTTGAAGATCTTTTGTTCATGACATTCTGCTTTAACCACTCTTTCTATGATCTACTGATACATTATTTTGTTAATGCTGAATGCTTAACTTTTTTCTTTCTTTTTCCTTTCTCTTCATATCCTGAAGTTCCAACTAACCTTTCAATGCTTTTTTTCCTTACCTCTTTTATTTGCTCCATTTATGCATTAAGTGGTTGCTTAGATTTAAGGTAAGAAACCCCAGGGCTGGATTTCCATTCTTCTTCTTCCGAGATTATTACACACGGGGAGATGATTAACATGAATATTACTGATTGTTTAAAACAACACCCACTCTCTCTTCTGTGTAGAATTTCTGTTGAGTGATTTCATTGCAGATAAGCATTTTGTGATATAAATTGATGTGTTTATGAAAGGAAGCAAACACAGTTGATTTTAAAAGCTTTGTGGCAAAATATCAACTGCCTTCAGCATATCTACCAGATCATTTACAAGGAAGGGATCGTGTGCTAGCCTTGTCTAGACAAAAAGGTACAGAGAACAGATAGCAGCTGAGTATGAGCCTCCCCCTGTGTAATATTCTTTTTATCCTATATACGGTGTAAGTTATGGTTTGATTGGGATTAATGTTTCAGTGTGAGATTGCTCAGATAATGGGCTCCAAAGGTGTGTAACAAATTCAAATCTGTATATTATTTTTTAAAGTTGCAGTATTCTTAATTTTTTCAGAAACTGCTAGCACTATTTACATACTGAGAGGCACTCATATGTGGAAACATGCACAAATCAGTTAATTGTGTAAAATACTTAAGAACCCTTAAACAACAAGCTAAGTGATTTCTTTAGTTGAATATTAAATGAATCAAAGAACTCAGGCTGAAGTATGTCAGATTCTCAAGGATCTTAGAGGTTTAAGTGTTAGTAGTCTTAGTGGCTGCAGAAGCAGCAATAAAAAGCATCAAATCAATTAGGCAAGCAGTTAAATGAAATTCTATGATACTATGGTGGAATTCATAGCACATTAGTTAATAGAAAGGTTATAGCCTTTATCGAGTATTAGGATATCATCCTCTTCCTGAAGCGCAGCGGGTTTGGGGAAAGTGGGAATGAAAGTTTTTTAGTAGCAGCTGTGACAGTTTTAAAGAGGGAACTGTTTTAGAACATAGAATGCCAATATGTAGTACGAGTATATGAATTAAAGGAAGTTCCAAGTTGATGTGAAATATTTTTTAGTATTTTCTGTGACTGGAAAAAACTAAAAAAATCCTACAAATTCCTGAGAAGACTGCCTGTAAAACCAGGTATTTCTGTATTTATCCCCATGATGTCCCTCTGAGATTGGCCAAATGGTACTCTTAGTCAGGTGTTAAGTGTATGTAGCATATCTGATAACAATGGAAAACTTTTAATAAATGAGAGAATTCTCATATGTCATTTGAAATTTACTTGTGAGGCATACAGTATTTCAACTCACATAGTATATAAATACTTTGAATTTGAGGATGGCAAAATATATCTCCTCCCTGGCTTTTACTTTCTGTCTGCACAAAATGTATACTTCTAATGCTGAGTATGTCTTCTGGACACAGTTCATATTGGATGATCGTTTTCTCAGTGTTCTTAAAAAAACAATTTGCAAACTCAGTTTTCTTTGTTACTCTCTGTAGTTGCAAATATAAACAAGTAATGACTATTCTAAAAAAAGTTTTAAAATTGTATAATTGTCGTATATGTGTGAACTGCCATATCTGTGCATCATCTGCAGTGGTGATAAGAGTCTCTTCAGCTTTTCAGAGAAAATAACTTTTTCTATTTATAGGTTTGGAATGGAAATAACATTTTTCATTATAACACCAGTTAAAATATTTCTCTATTTTTACTAGGGTGAACCTGATTAGAAATTTGATTTGAGAAATCACAATATGTCAATCAACTTCTCATTGCCAAAACCTGAGGGTTTAAAAGAAAAAAAAGAAAAAAAGGCAAAAGCAGCACAGCATCTCTCTGTGAACCCAAGTTGTTCTTTCTCTCATTATAGTCACTATGCCTCAGGCTGAAAGGAGAAAACTGAAAGTAACCCCAGTTCTGTGTGAATGGGTTTTTTACCTCACTTATAGTGATTAAATATGAAGAATTTAGCCTGCTTTTATTTTTTATGACTGCAGAAAAACCTTAGTCTTAGCTAACAGCTACAATGTTAAACTGACTGTAGCAGGGCTAACTATGCTTGTGTCTGGGTAACTTAAATTTAAATTTTTAACAGATTTTGAAGAAAATTCCAATTACAAGTCAGAGGAGTATCTGTAGCATCTCCTATCATCAAATCAATTGAAAATGACATTGTTTAATACTTTTAGTATTTACCAGCCTTGGTTCTTCAATTACTTTACATAGGGGGTAAAACAAGTAAACTCACTTGCTGAAGCTTCTACTTGTGGTCATTTGCCAAAACAGGACTGAAATTTATACACTTCACTTCCATATAAACTGATAATCAGCTGAGAAGCATATAGATATGCACAGTAAGTATTTGAGTGGCTGAGCACAACCTGAAAGGGAATTTGCTTTGAGGTAGTAGATGATGGGCAAAAAATCTGTTCATTGTCTCTGTAGCATTAACAATATGAAGCAAGGCATGGGAAGGTAGTTTTCATTTTTCCTGAAATTGGGCATAAAATTGCTCAAGAAGATTGAGTAGCTGCTTGAAGTTTTTGAATATAATCCATGAAACATCACTGATGGGACACTTTTTCTTACTAGATTTTGGACAAAAGATTATTCTTTTAACATTCTGAAAGTTCTAAAAAATACAATGTGACAGTAAAGCACCACTTTAAAATTTCTGGCTGAGTCCAGCTTTAGAAAGCAGCTCCTCCTGAGGTTTGATTCTGTGGAATATCTGATATTCAGGATCTTTGGAAAAAAAACCTCAACCAACCAAGAAACTTGGTTTTGGTAATTGAACTGACTATGAGATATTCTTCAGAAGAGTAAAAATGTGGATTGAAAGCTTTGTTGCAGGTAAGTGCCTCACAGCTGCATAAATACAGGGCTTCGATGCAAATAGTTTTTGCAGTCTGTTGACCAGCTATTATATCTGACCAGCTGTGTATTTCTGCACTTCTTGTTCAGTGATTTTTTTTGCTTGTGAAAATATTCCCAAGAATTAAATTGAATGAACTTGCAGGATTTATCAGTTTTAACCAGTTTATTTCACTAAAAATTTCTTACACGGTGGAGTGCTAAAGAAACTCAGTATGTTAAATATTTATAAAAATGTAACTATGAAGGAAACTCAGTCGTATGTTGGACTGCAAGATATTTAATCACTGGAATCTATGAAAAACTAGATGCCAAAAATAGAAATTGGACAAACACATCTTAATTATTAAAAAAATTAAACTTTAAATGATAGTTTTTCCTAGGGCTGTAATCAGTGCTGCATTGTGTCATAAAGTAATGAGATGGTACCTTTCTAGAACTGGCACTGTAGCTCAGTATAGAAAATATTGGATGAAATACTGTTGTACCCTTTTGAAACAGAATGGTCCATAGGGATACATTTCTTTACAGTTTGTTTTATGGCTGTTACTGTGGAGCTGGATCTCAGAGCATCCTCCACAATGTGTTACTTACCAAGGATCTGGTTTTTAAGTAGTTTCTGCAGTTTCTTCCTCAGCAAAACTTCCAATTCCAGCTCCAGTACTGACAAAGTTACAGCTTTGGTAGAAGACATTTTTTTCTGTAGTGCAAGTGCTTCCTAATTCATGCATAAAAACCTGCAAGGTATCCAGTAAAAAAAAAGCTTAACCAAGATCTCACTAGATTTATTTGGTGTTCCACCATGTAACTTCAGTTTTTTTACCGTTTTTTTTCTTCTGTGGGAAGAGGCAAAAAAAAAAAAAAAAGAATTGGAAAAATCCCTTCATGCATTCTGCACAGACCCTGTGCCCTACTTGTCTGCTCACAGGGTTGTCTTCCTGCTTTCACATCAGTAAGCTTTGGTTTTTCCCGAGCTTTGTGCCCAAACCATCACTGCCTCTCATTTTTTTTCTGGTTTCAGCTCAGTGGTTAGCTGTTTTGGCATTTATGAGCAAAGGCAGAGATACTCCTCTGTGTTTCTGGTTGCAGGCTCTGTTTTGCCGTGCATTTTCCTAAAATAATTTGCAAGCTTTAATCTAGAAACCAACCCCAGATCTGTGGGGTCCTGCAGTCAAACAAACCACCAAGAGATGGATGCATTCCTCTGCTTTCACCCTCTCATTAAATCAGCTGCATCTGGGTAGTTCCAGCTGTGCAGAACCAGGGGAAATGATGTCAGAAACACTGCAACTTCTGGCAAATACCAACTTACTCCAGAAAACAGATTTTTGGAGCTTGACAGCAAATGCAAATGTGACCTTGAGTTCTGATGATTGCTTCGGATTTTAGAAGTTTGTAAGAGGGATGTGTGTGGATGAGGATTTGCGTATGGAAACTGTATTTACAACCATATGTGCAAAATAGAAAAGGCAATAAAGTTTGAAAGAAAGGGGGCATTAATGGCTTTCTTCTTCCCCCTACAAGTAGAAGTTGTCATAGGAGACAGTTGGAAATGTTCCAATATTTGTATCTCAGCTAAAGTTGCAACTTGTATAGTTTTAGATTTTCTTTTAACATCTTGAATACTTTTATTTCCACGGATCTGTCTATTTTGATCAGAACCATTGAAATAATTTTATATTTTTAATTTCTCTTCTGTGATTATTTGGCAGTAAGTCAAAGGGGAAGTTACTTGCACAGGGTTGTTTAACTTGGAGCAGCTTGTCTTAAAGCCATCAGTCCTGTCAGATTTGAAGACAACCCTGTCAATTTTAATTACTTGCTCTTTGAACATCTTGCTTTCAATACCCCGAAAAGACCCTGCAACTAAGCTTACTGTCAGTGCGTTTCCCCATCTTTCAGTTTAGTCTTTTTTGGGGATGACTTCTTTGTGACTAAGTTTCTGGGCTAAAAAGGGATTGCTTTTTGTTTGGACACATTTTACGACAGTTTTTTTCCCTTCCTGGATCAAGGATATGTTTATTTGCAGTGTTAATGAACTATCTAACAGTCACTGGAGCTCTGTGTTGGTCAGGCAAGTATTGCCTACACTTTTTACTATATATGGTCTGATGTTATGGCATCTTTCACCTCAACTGTCCTTTCTTTTCAGGTAGCTGTAGCCCACTGGAAGCTTAAAAGTTCATTTTTGGTTTTGCAATGATTGTATATAAAATAATAAGATTCTTTGTGGTTAAATATATGGAATTTTATATTAACTGTAAAGTTAACATAAGCTTTAGATTTATATAAACTGTAAAGTGGTTACATCATCTGGTGCAAAACAATAGTGTAGCCAGTTAAAATACCTAAATGGACTATTCAGGGGCACACAGATTGGTCTGTTTGTTGTCGTCTAAAAACCAGAGGCTGAGTGGGCTGTTTGAAATATAGCAACTGACAGTTCAGTGAGCGTTTAATTAAGGTGTATTTTGTTTGTTTGTGGGTTTTTTTGACAACTCAAATAGGTAGGTGGGCTAAACAGGCATGTTTAATGAAAGAGGAAATACAGGGGGTGCTGCAACTTTAAAAAAAATTCAGATTTTGCTATTTCTTAAATGTTCCGTGTATAGAATAAAATACACTTCATTTTACACTTTCTCTTTTCCCTTCAAGTAGTTGTAGATCAGTGCTTACCTCATCCCTCACTTGAATTAACTTTAGATTTCTTGTTGCTTAGAGTTGGCTTAAAGGACTTTATAATGCTGCGCAAAATAATTTTGTCTTAAATTGACATTACAGACTACTCTTGCACAACTAAATTCAAGCATCTGTTTTTGAATCAGTCAAAAATACCCCCTTCCGATGCTTGGTTTTCTTTTCCTCCCAGCGGATTGAAAATGCGATAGCACTGGGATTATTTAGAGCCAGAAAATCAAGTTTCAGTGGATTAGAATACTGAATGTTTTACTCTTTACACTGTTGTCAATATTTATCAATTCACAAATCTAAACATTGCCAAGGTTTTAAGTCAGTTGTTCTAGTCAAATTTTAAAGGAGTAGTTTGCCTTTAACGATGTTTGCAAATACTCCGAATGCCTTGATCGCTGTTATTTTTATATGGGAGGTGGGGGCAGTAGCCAAAGCTTACGTTTTGGAAGGAAGGAACACTGTGAAATAGAGCATGACAGGAAGAACAGAAAAAGGGATGTAAGCATACTTGTTTAGGTTTGTTGAATATCTCTGTGTCTAAGCAATAAGCATTCATGAATCCAAGCTGTTCTGTGAGCAGATCATGTACTGATTCCTGTAAGGATACGTGCATTGAGAGAGTTATGCTTGGCTGGCAGGCTACAGAGAAGCCAAATGCCTACATTGTGGTAACAATTGTTTAGGATTCCTAGATTGATCAGTCAGGAATGCAAATGAGTTTTTGAAAGAAGTTAATTATTTTTATGCAAAATTTAAATTTACTTCATTGGTATTTTAACCTGAAAGAGGGGAAGTGGACAAACTAGAGTTACGTCACTGCTAAATATTTTACTCCATTTATTTATAAATTCTTAGAGATTAAATTGCTACACATTTGGTGTGGGGAGAAAAAAGTGCATCTTTGTATTTTTCTCAATATGGCTTTCTCTGTATGTTTACATGCACATAATTAATATTGACAGTAAATATTATCATCTGTAAAAAGTTTTATATGCTGTGAAAGCATTAAAACATTAATGGATTACTTTGACTTCTGTACACTTTTCTGTATAAATCACATTAGATTGTGGCCTATTAGATAAGCTTTAGTATTTTTAAACAGTATTCAAAAATATTTTTGCAAATTTACCCTTCAGTAGTGCAATGTGAAATAACTGCCTTTATCTCAAAAGATGACTGGGAGGTTCAGCCAAGTTAGGCACAGTGTCTCTATTGTCAGTGATTGTGATAGCCTGAAGGCAAATTCACTTTTTTGTATATACAATTTTTAAAAACCCTATGTAATAAAGAGTCCTTTGAGCACAACTCTTGACTTCTAGCAGAGTGGAAATTGCATATAAAACGCATGGCCTCTCAATTTTTTTTGTTTGTTTAAACCTTCCCCTACTTAGAGTTAATTGCTAAAGGCATCTCAGTGTGTCTGCCCCAGAACCTGAGCTGAGTGAAGGGTGTTTTTCTCCCCGTTCTTTCCTGCAGGTCAGCACACAGAACATGAAGATGGGTGGACTTCCTCGTACAACACCGCCCACCCAGAAGCCACCAAGTCCACCCATGTCAGGAAAAGGAACTATTGGGTAAGTGCAGTTACTGAATGGGTAAATGGCTTTGGTGAACAAAAGGGAAAAGAGGGAAGATTTTTTCTTTTTCTGTAGTGTGAAGGTTTTTTGGTTTTATTTTAACTATTCACAAAGATCAAGAGGCGTTAGATTTGCATCCTCTTATACTGATTGTGTCTTTTATGTTTGTGTGCTTCTGCCAGAAGACAGTGGGCATCGTCAGCCTTTCCCAACAGGAACCTTTTTCTCATTGCAGAACACTTACCACTACGTGCTTTAGAATAAAATGTCATTAACTGTGTGGCTTTGGCAGGTGGTGCTAAACAACTGGAAAATGAGTACATGTTCATTAATTAGTTATGCTGAGTGTGATGAAAGTACTTTCCTGTTAAGTCTATGAACTTGACTTTGGCCTTTAGCTCACGTTAGTGATCAGTATGTAGCTGTCTTAGGTTTTGTCTGTGTTACCTTAACCTGTTTCCACACGGTGCTTCCCGTGTGCAGGCGGCACTCCCCGTACCGCACGCTGGAGCCGGTCCGGCCCCCGGTGGTGCCCAACGACTACGTGCCGAGCCCCACGCGCAACATGGCGCCCTCCCAGCAGAGCCCCGTCAGGACGGCCTCCGTCAACCAGAGGAACCGCACCTACAGGTACCCACGGGGACAGGAGTGCTCTGCTAAATGTCCAGTCCATCTGCGCCTGCCTCTGCAGTGAAGCTCCCTCATTCATCGTGTACTGGGGATGTAATTTGGCACGATGAGAATGGGGGCTAATAAAACCAGAACAGTGAATTATGTTACGGTTGTTCACTTAATCCCCATATTCACCTTAATTTTAGTGCTGTCGGTTACAATACTTAATGAATTACTAAGATTGTGAAGTCTTTCAAGGAGGTAGATCATGATACTATTTTACTAAATGCTTACAAAACTGGGGAAAGGTTTTGTACACATCTTGCCTTCTGCATGTTGAAGGGCTGCACTGTGTGCTTGTACGTGACATTTTTGAACAGTCTTTGATGTTTATAGGTTGAGTAGCTGAAATTGTAGATAGTATTTTGAGGATATTGATAATTTCAAACGCAGAATAAGGCTGAACTGTATTACCAAAGGTTCTGCTAGAAGACTAGCTTTTTCTCTAGGATAATAAGTTTCCTGATGTGATAGGTTTAAATACTTCCCTGGAAATCTTTACTTTTTAAACATTTTAAGTACTTGAGATTGGCTAAATAGATGGATACTAAAGTATAAGAAATGTGAATTTTCCTTTATTATCTTACAATTTCTCATATGAAAGCATATGAATCACAGTTTAAGCAGTCTACATGTTTTAAAGTTATAGGAAAAAGGTCTGTATTTGCTCCATAGGGATTTAACAATCCTGGAATGATGTACTTTGAACAAGGTTATGGAAGTGTTTAATTTTTGGGCAAGTTCACTAAGACTAAATGAAAAACCTGTTGTGTTGTAGTCAGAGTGAAGAGTTTTACTAAAATCCAGCTTTATATAGATTTATATCATCCTTGTTTCTTTTGTTGTGTTCCCTGTTATTTCTCTGATTTAGTAAGGTGCTATATGAGGGATCTTAGATTTCAGCATGCACAGCAGCATATTCATACCCTGGTGATTTTGGTTTCTTACAGCAGCAGTGGGAGTAGCGGAGGAAGCCACCCAAGTAGTCGGAGCAGCAGTCGAGAGAACAGTGGAAGTGGAAGTGTAGGTGTTCCCATTGCTGTTCCCACACCATCTCCTCCTAGTGTCTATCCAGGTAAATGGAAACTTGCTGTCTCTCTTTCTGGCTCAACAGTAACTTTGAGCATTTACATTTTCCTAAACTCCAAGGAAAGTCTGAGTTCATCGCTATTGATAGTATGAGTTTGAATCAAGTAGTATCTTCTCTGAGAGTGTCTGATGTGCTGTTATGCTCCTTTTATGTATTAATTTGTTTATCAGAATTTTTTGCCTGACTGCCTGCATGTGACAAGGTAGGACACAGCACCTTTTTCAGTGGGCTGAGGGAAACTTCTCCATTGTCCTTTTAAGCAAATAAATGTTTTTTTGTTGGCTATTTATGCAGATTCATAGAAGCATGTTTTTAGAAAATTAGATTAAATGAGAGGCAGGCACAGAGTAAATCTTTAGTACGTTAATGCAAGCCTGAGTTGTCACAAAGAGATACTTGTTCAGTTTTATGGCCTCAGTCTTTCCAGAAATAGGAAGTGTTATTAGTGTTTCTTTTTCCTTTGCTCAACCTTTTCAGTGAAGAAGAGTGTATAGTTGGCTTGCAGCGTGATCTGAAGTACATGATGCTTCTGAAACGAAGAGATGGAAATTTTTTGCTTTCCTCTTTATATTTTCTAATTCATACAAAAGCTAAAGTCAGCCATGCTACTGACTGAAGCATAAATAACAAAATGTAAAGACATCTTTCAAAAGTAATGGCTTTCAATGAAAAGTTCCGAGTTGTTCCCTTCAGATCTGGGAAGGGGATTTGCTTGACCCTCATTTACCATCTACATAGGAATGAACCTTTCTTTAACAGCTCCATTGTTCTCTCATCTCATGCATTCTAAAATACTATGCAGCTAATAAATAGCTAACACTGAATAGTCAAAGGCTTTCTCTAATCCTTGCTAACATATCTCCTTATTAACTCCACCTCTTCCTCCTCTCTTCACTTAGCCCCTGCTGGCTCAGCTGGCACTTCTCCCCTTCCTGCTACCTCTGCTCCTGCCCCCACTCCTCCTGCTCCTGCCCCTTCCTCCGCTGCCCCAGATGCTGCTGCTGCTGCAGGAGCTCAACCCCTTGCTGATGGCTTCACCTCTCCAACTCCCCCCGCTGTTTCTTCCACACCCTCTACAGGTGAGTGTCTGCTTCAGCTGCTGGCAGATGAACCCAGATGTGATCATGATCCAAAGCTTTGCGAAGTTACTTCAGCAGCAGTGATTAATAATTTCTTTAAAAATTTAATTACAACTAGAAAATATCTGCTACTACCCAACAATAAGGTTATAGTAAGGTTATAGTAGACAATTGAAGGTGTACTAGTTTTATAAACAGCAATCATTTAATTTTGTAATTTGACTATTTTTACAGTTTTATAATTATTTATTAAGTTGTAATTTCTGTTTGCATACTGAGAACCTCATAGAATAATGATGTTCGAAGGGAAGCAGCACTGATGGTTCTGGTTCAGATTATTCTCTTTCATTAATGGTATAAATAAAAAGTGCATCTAGCAAAGTATAAGTTATATGACTGATCTCTTCAATGCTTTCAAATGACAGTCTCCCCTCAATGAACTGATAAAAAGGGCAGTTTTTTTGTGTTCAGTATTAGGTAAAATACAAGTTTTTATTATGCAGAATAATATCAAAGCATTTTGTTTTACTCTGTGGTACTTTGTGTCTATATTGCAACTTCCTTTTTTTCGTGCTGCAGTTTTCATTTTCTCATGCTGAAGTTGCAGTGTGTAGTAGTTACCACCCACACCACTGTCCTGTATCAGCTTTTGATGAGGAGGTACACCTGCATTGTAAAGATCTCCTTTACACAGCCAAATTCACGTGTAGCTCCCTGCATGCTGTGTTACTTTTCACTGGAGCGGAGGCTGCTCACAAGGGTGTGAATTGGTTTGTGTGTTTATTAGTGTTCATATCTTTTAGTAAGAATTGCACCAGGTTCCAGAAGCATTCTTGAAACCGCGTTTAGTTTAAGGGGCTGTGGCTCATATAAAATTAGAAAACACACTAGAATCCATAACTGTGACTAGAACTTCCTGAAGTGTTTCTAAAGATTTTGGTATCAGAAGATGATGCTGATATCTAAACTACTTTTATGTTTAGAAGATGAGCTGTGGCATATGGGACCTCAATCAGTTTTCCATTTTTGATGCACTGTCAGTATCCCAGTTCTTAAGCCATGTTGTATCTGTATTTTGAACAAGTCAAAATCAAGCAGAAGTTAATATTTTAATGGCTGTAAACTCACATTCACAATTCCATGAAAGAAATTTCAGGTTACTTACTATTTTTAACATCTTTTGTTTCCCTGTGCTATTAGTGAGATTGCTTGTATGGCTTCTCTGAAAGCCATAAAATATTTGAAGAAACTGGATAATTCACCATTTATGAGGTTGTAGTTTTTGATCCTTGAAAACCTCTTATCCCTGTTTTTAATTTCCTCCCTTCTCTCCAGTCACCACTAATTTCTACCAGTGCATTAAGGAACAGAGGGACAGACACATTGGAGAGATGCATCAGGAAAAATGTGAAAAAGCCCATGTACTAGGTGGATTCTTTATTAGCTGTTCCTCATCTGTAAAAAGTGCATTTTTTAAAATATACTTATCTGTACAAAACAGGAGGAATGTGAACCTCTAATTCATGCATTTGCTCTTAGAAGCAAGTAACAGAGCAAGCAAATAAAACTTGGGGTTTTATTTACTGACCTAGTGTAAAGTTTTGCAAAGCAATAAAAACATAGTGGAGAACAATGCAGGTTTTTTAGAAATTGCACATTCCTTTTTCTTGTTTCCCTGTTTGATTCTCTCCTCAACCAGAGTGACCATCCCTTGTTTTTTTGCAAACTCTGAAATTTACTTCTAGGACGAATGGTGGAGACAGAATAGTTTGTGGAGGGTAATAACCCATATGGGTATAATAAATCCAGCTTACATACAGTATAAAATCTAGAGAACTTTATGTGAGCACAGGAAATAGCTTGCTTCATTTATTGCTTGTTTAGATTCAGGATTAATGACTTCAATACAAGAAGTAATGAAAACAGAGAATAAGTTTTAAAGGAGTTGTTTTAATTGGCAGCTCCCTGAAAGAGGGCTTTTGAGTATGACTTCATTTATTCCATGCTTTAAGCCGTTTCTAACATTCTCTTCTCCCCAAGACGATCCTCTGCATATCTTCCAAACAGCACCAAGATAAGTAGTATTGTGTTTTTTAGTTCTAGAAAGTAGCCATGAATCCTGGAAATGGCATACAGTTATTTTTTACATGTATGTTCCTTAATTGCAGGACTCTGAAGTGTTATTTTTTGCAGGTTTATAAATAACTGAATTTGCAAGAAGTTATTGTAATCCATTATTTAAAACAGATAACTGGGAATAATTTTTTTCCATTCTGAAGCTTTGTGGCTTAGACACCTTTGTATTTTCATACTGGCTTTTGTAAGCAGTGCTGAGGACAGGCAGTTGGGAGAGTTGAACGTGTTGCTGTTGAGACATCCAGTGTCCTGCTAGTCTGGCAGCATCCTTCTAGGATGCAGGCTGTCTTAAAAGAAAAAAAAAACAGAAACCTTTCCAAGCCTTTGAAACTTGAATGCAGATATAAAAAAGGCAGGTATCATTCTTCTCATTGCTAATACATTTCCCTTTCTAACCTAGGTCACCCAGTTCAGTTCTACAGCATGAACAGGCCAGCATCTCGACACACCCCCCCGACAATAGGGGGCTCTTTGCCATATCGGCGTCCTCCTTCCATCACATCCCAGACAAGCCTTCAGAACCAGATGAACGGAGGACCTTTTTATAACCAGAACCCAGGTAAGAAAGTTTGTCTGCTCTGTTGAATTCAGCAGTGGCGAATGGAATGACCTTCAGGTCTCTGAAATTTTATGTTCTGTCTTCATTGCAGATCTTGCACTTCCAGTGTGTTGCTGGTAGCTGTGCCAAAGCTGCAGTGCAAGTGCAGAGTGTTCAGCTTCCATTACGGCAAACAGCTTAAAACAATACTGGCTTTGTTGCCAAATAATTTACTTTTGATGCCACAGTCCCTATTAGACAAGCTTTAGTCCTTGACTACACCATGGACCTGCTTTGGTGTGGGATGGGTATTTGAGTTTGCTGATTCTTCATTAATCACTCTTTATCTTGTGTGCTTTTTTCTTCTGGCTAATGGGCAGTTCAAGAAATTGCACTTGTTATACAAGGGTAGGCATTAGACACTTTAGAGACATCAGTGGTGTTTGGTGTGGGATGAGAGGGAACTGTGTCATCTTCTAACCCCCCAAGGGATGTTATTTTAATGGGCAACCTGCGTTACAGGGCAAGATGAGATATTAACAGCGAGTGGCATGTCCTGTGTGTCAGCATAACATAGCAGCCTTTTATCTGAGGAGTCCTTTGTCCCATGCTTCTGATGAGACGTGAAGGTTTTGATACCAGAGTAAGGAAGAGTTTCTCTTTTGACAAAACTACAGAAGGACGCAGCAAGATTGAATGTTGACTTGCAAGTACTGCAGTGTGTTAGTGTTTTGTGGTGGTTGTGCTGATGAGTTTTGAGGGGGGGTGTGTTTGTTGGTTTTTTTTTTTTAAAGTTGAACACTGACCTTGGAATTAGGTCACATGCTGCAATCTGCAGTTAAGAGATTTAAACAGTTTCAAATATTACTGTTTGTGAGCTGCTCTGCAGAGAGATATGTGTGCTGAACTTGAGAAGGAAGTGGGTGGTCCTGCTGGGGATGGGGGAGTGGAAGGGGTTATATGACTAAATTGTAGCCCAGTTACCTGAAATATGTGGTATTTTTTAAGCACATTATGTGCATATTGAAGGCTGAAGGGGGGAATAGGCAAGAAGGAAAGAGTAATAGCAATAAAAGAAACCTTTCAGAATTACCTTTGCAATAAAGAGGATTTTGAGTATATCCAGAGAGTTTTTGACAACTGCTGTGCATTTCTGCTTTAGCAAAGGGATAATTCTCTGCAAGCTGCCATGGCATTGTTAATAGGTAATCACAGAAGATGCCAAATAGACTTACAATAAGTTACATAACCACAATTCAGTCTGTGTACCCAGAAAGAAGATAATGATTATGGTGATTAGTCACTTTGAACTGTAAATCACAAACAAAATACCTCAATTATACTGGCATATCTAATACAATATAAATAAGCAGTTTTAGTAAGAGACTTTTTAAAATATACCTAGCAGAATACAGAATTTGTTTGCTTTGCAGTTACACTAAACCAAGGGTTTTTTTGAGTGTACCTTGAAAGGAGAGGATGCTCAAGCATGCATAATTGATGAAGACCCTAAGAACAGAGGCACTGTTGTGTCTGTAAGGAGCGAGATTAGTTAGTAACAGGACAGAGACCACAATTGCTTCTCAGCATTCCTGAAGAGGAGAAAATAGAAACATAAGAGGTGAAAAAGAGACCTTACAACAGGCGTAAGAGTGTGCCAGCTATGGCTTCTTGTTCTTTGTGGGCTGTTTGGCAGTAACACAGTACTGTTATTTCCAGTGCCATTTTTTAGTATGTTGGCATAGTCATGTTTGTTTATTCACTTGTCGTGAGGATAAAAGATACTTCTATTGCCATGTTCTTTTGAATGCCGCTTCTAAGATAATGTAATTTTTCTACTTCATGGTTAGACCTTTTTAGCAACTGAAAAGAAAATATTAAGAAATGCAGACCCTAAATAATCTCAGCATATGTCTGTCCCAAAGCCACTGCTGCCAGCCATACCACCTAACAAGTGTTTTAACTTTGCAACCTTAGATACCAGTATCTAAGCAGTGTAGAGCTCAGCACAGGCTAAAAACCCTGTGGGGGGAACCGGGCAACTACTGAGGTGGTGGTGGGCACTACACCCTCTTTGTACAACTGAATCCTTACCAGGCTGAAGCAACATAGTGGCAGGTGCTCGTGAGCATTTCTGAACTAATTTACAGCAACTGTGTAGTGAATCTATTGGCGATCAGTCACTGTGGAAGGATGGTGGGAGGCAACATTTAAGCTGGTATTTAGCTCATATTTTGAGACAGCAGAGGTACATTAAAGTTATTCTGATGCACTGTATAAACAAGATCATTATTAATAAAATATGATAGTCCCTGCACAATGCACAGACTGAAGTACAAACCAAAGGGTTAAGGTAAACAAGGAATGATATCAACCAGTGTTAGCATCACAATTTTGATTAAACTATACTACCCAAAGTAAATGAAGGGATTTTTTTGTGCTTGCTTGGAGTGCTTGTCTAGAGTGATTTATTTTTCTCCATGGATAGCCTCATTATTTCTTTCAAAGAAATGTATATAGTTCACAACCAAAGTACACTGAAGGGACCAGAGAAACTGAAGCTAATCTCCTACGATAGATATGAATTTTGTGAATCCACATGATGTTGAACAGAGAAACCATTCTGAAATGGAACATTTTTATAGCATATATAATTAAAAAACCAGGGACTTCATAGTTGCACAAGAACGCAGAATTCATGAATATCACTGCTTCTCAGTAGGACTTCAAATTCAAGTTCCCTTTTCTTGCTTTGAAAAAATGCAAGACCAAATCTTTTCCCAGGTATTGTGGTTACACTTGAAAAAAGTAAATACTCTCAGAGGTCATGTCATTCAAGTCAAAGAAACTGTAATCAGAAATGTATTTCAGTTTTTCTCAAGAGATATCAATTAGATGGTGAGATAATGGAACTTGCATTGTATGGAGATACAAGGATATTTTTGCAACAAAAAAGAATGGTTGCTGTTGGTTTTTATTGTTTATGGTGTGTGGCTGTGAAAGGAATGTCAGTGTGAGTGGCAGAAGAAATTCAAAGTTTCAGACAGTGATGACTGGAACAAGCAAACAGAAGAAATTTTGAGACGTGACTTGTAAATGCCGTGGAGTTCTTTTCTCTTGCTATGATGATGTGAGTTAATTCTGAAAAATACTAGATCATACCTGGCAATTTTCTTACCAGCTCTAGAATTAGTCTGAAATTTACTTAGTTCTGTCTGCAAGCTAAGTAAATGTAGTGGTACATGAAGTGTAGGCCTTTTTCCCTTCATCCTTCTGGACACGATTAAATGTTTTTTGTATGCCACATACTAACAAGAAAATTATTTATTTGTGCTTTTCCTGAGGTGTGCTTTCTGAAAAATAATCTCGCAGCTTGCTTAAAGAATATTACTGCATTACTCAAAGTGATATTAAACCAAGATAAAACTAGTTAGCTGATTTTTTTTACCAGATAACTGAAACTTGTATTCTGGGCTTAAACCACAGTTCAGTGTTACATGTGCAGCTGGCTGAGAGTATCTTCTTTAATTGTGAATTCACATATATTGTACAAAGACAGCTCTTCTGGTACTACTAAAAGGGCTGTTCAGAGTTCAGTGCAGTGGTCTGTGAAGTCAGGTGGGAAGGAAATGAGGCAGCACATCTGGAATAGGCCCTGTGGTTTGGCAGCAGCACGGTGTGCTCTGTTCAGCCAATAAGATCAGAAGTGTTGTCTTTCAGATAGTCACAGTTCTCAAAAGGCATCTTTTTCTGTTTTGTCTAAAATAACTGCCTTATTTGATGGGATTTTTTTGGCCTACGTTTTGCGGAAAAAAAGAGCTATATTCATTTTCATTACTAGGGATTTGTGGATGCTGTTAGTCACCTCTATAAATATCAATTAGGTCTGAAAGGGGGAGGATTATAGGGAAAGAGTCCTCTTGATAAATTTGTCAGTTAGGTCTGTTCACAAAGTGCTATATTCTCTAGGAATAAACTTCAGCTCAAGAGAATCTCACAGTCAAGTCAGAAAAATATTTCAGCATGGATTCTTAATGTTATGAAAAAGATCTGAGTTGGAAATTTTAAAAATAGAGAAATAACCTTGAAGAAAGGATTAGGAATATGCTTAAAGCACTGGAGCCATTTTTCTTTGAATGTCAGTCTCTTTATCTCAGCTTCTTGGCAGCCTGCTATACTGTCTGATTGGTGATAATGTCTACTTTCCTGTTTGCTGCTTTGTTGTGTTTCTAACTGAATGCCTCTCTTTTTAATTTCTGTGGCAGCATCCCTTGCTCCTCCTCCCCCCTCCATCCTACAGGTAACTCCACAGTTACCACTAATGGGATTTGTGGCCAGAGTTCAAGAAAACAGTAAGTTTGCTGCTCCATTGTGCTATGTTTTATTACTGGATGTGGCTTTTTGCATTGAGCTGATGAAAGATTTGACTGTATATAGCCAGAATTCTGCCTTCTCTACTGCCTCTGCAAGTTTCTCTGAAATTGTGAAGGGTGGGAAAAGGAAGTAATTTTGTTGGAGGTACCTCATCCTTCCTTCTCTGAGTTTTATTGTCTCTAGTGTATTTTCCACAAGTTGTAACTGTTGGTCCCAGTGCAACTAATTGGGATAGGGAGTATTACTTCAACCCACTACCATGGTTATAGAGACATTTTCATGGTTGTACTATTGCTTATTTTCAGTTTCAGATACTCCTCCCCCACCACCGCCTGTGGATGAGGCAGTGTTTGATGAGTCTCCACCTCCACCCCCACCTCCAGAGGATTATGAAGAGGAGGAAGCAGCCGTGGTGGAGTACAGTGATCCCTATGCTGAGGAGGATCCTCCTTGGGCACCAAGGACATACTTGGAAAAGGGTAGGTTTAGAGCTAGTAGAGACAGTAGGGTTGTGTTTGTAACAACGTTTTTTATGAGCTCCCGTCATCCTGCTTTTGGACATGGAGTCTGCCTAGACTCCTTCATAGCCAGTATTTGGTATTGTGGTAGAGGTGCTCCTCCAAATGGCAACTTAAAAGAATGAAAGTTAAGCTACTCCTCCGAGTCTGACTCTCTTACCCTTTTCCCCAAAGGGAAGGTGATGACTAGCAGGCTAACTACATATTTTTTAACTTCCTCTATAACCTACCTTTCACTTAATCCTGATAATCATACTCATATGAGGTCAAAAGTGAATCAGTCAGTGCTGTGATTGTGTTTGGGGCTCTGGAAACTGCAATGCTGCATCAGTGTAGGGCTGTGCTAAGCTAGAAAACACTGCATCTGTGTGGGACTGACTAACAGGCTCTGCTGCATGGCTGCATCTCAGTGTCTTCCCCTTCTGAAGCAGGCGTGTGGAAACATGGTGGAGTAAAACTACAGGGAAAAAAACCTGAGTAGGTAGATGGGACACTTGAGTATGAAAAGATCTACTGCCTGGTGTGTGTTCTCCTCTGAAACAGGATCGTGGTGCTTCTTACTAAAGGGTGATATAAAATCTGATGTCACAAAGCAACCAGGCATCTCACCTGACTGTTAGACCCATTCACGCTGCATCGGGTGGGGGAGAGTCAAGAATGCCACAAAGATGAACCCAGTGCAGGACATGAGGGGAGGGTGGAAAAGAGAGAGAAGAGGCACTTTCTGCCAACTCTAGGTTGAAGAAGATGCTACTATTCCTGAGGGAGATGGAGGAATATGTGGGAGTTTCTTTGTTACTCCCCAACCCCATCTAGCTTGTGTGTTTCATGCAAGGAGTACCCAGGCTTTGCTGATAAACTGAGGCTATGTCAGACAAAGTGGCTGACTTGCAGGGTGTTTACATGACTTGCTTTGTCTACTGACCTCTCCACACCCCTGATTGGCAGAAAGTGTTACTGTTATTCTGTTGATGCACACAGGTTCTTTGATTAAAAGTTGTTTCAGTTTATTGTGGTTGGAGACAGTTTATTGTGGTTGGGGAAGCTTTTTTCCATGAGGGAGGATGAGGGAAAAATGCTATCTCATAGTCATAGGACTCTTTTTGCTGTGCAGTTTGGAGGGTATTCCTGATTACTGATATTAGTTACCTGGCTTCAGAAAATCATGTTTTGGAGTGCAGTGGGGTTCCTGATGTTGGATTTCTTTTTTTGGAGGAAGATGGCAAATCTTTTTCAGGTTGGGACCAGTACAGGTCATTTCAGCAAGTACTAGATGTGCTACATTACTTAATGAACTCCTCCTTATCAGGCAGTTCTGAGAATGGACAGTATCTGCTCAGTTGCATTGTGGATGATGTATTTTGGACTGGATGAAGATTGGAAGCATATTACTATTTGATAGGAGAGTAAGTCTCAAGGTTTTTTCCTGTGTTTTTCCAGGCATAAGATACTCTTTAGCCCAATTCTACATTTGTATCACTATCTTTGTTAGGTTTCTGTCATTCCTACCACCTGGCCCTCAGCACATCTCCAGTGGCATTTCAGCTGGGAGCAAAAGAGAAAAAAGAGGATCCTGGTGTGTGCAATGCCTGTTTATAGTTTCTCATACTAATGCAAGGGATGTGTGTGTGTGTACACGTGGTCTGGGAAAACATCTTTCTATTTGAAGAAATATTGACATTTGAATGATAGCATATTGTTCTGTTACACTTTTCTGTGTGACTTCTATGAACTTGTGAACTATAATAGTTTATATAGGTGCACATGTGCACAGATCTGTTACCTCTCAGGAGGCAGTCCAGGCACTTTAGTTTGATATTTAGAAGGAAAAGCATATAGGATAGCAAAACTGTATAGGGGAGTCTTTAAAGATAAGCTGGAGAAAGTCAGGCTTTTAGTCAGAACATTTTTTTTTTAGAGAGAAAAAGTATAGGAAGCTGAACATTGTCTCGTATTGGTGCAGACACCCATGCAAAAACTGGAGATTTGACTGCTTTGCTGAAGTTCAGAGAGAAGTGCTTGGCTGTGAGTTTTTTTGTAGCAAGCTTTGAAGCTTTAAAGTTAATGAAAAGCCCCATGCTGAAAGAGGACTTGCATACTCAAAGAATGCGTATGCTTATCCTGCTGGGAATTATAATGCTTTATCTTCTGCAAAATAATTTATCCCGTTGCAACTCCTTAAATAGTATTCTGTGCCACATGATTCAAAGCAGACCAAATGGATGGAAGTAAGTGACTGTTCCAACATATTTACCCCCAGCAGGTAGAGTAGCAATTCCTAGGATTTGTACTTGTTCTTTTGATATGACTGTTCTCTTATTTAAGTTCACATGAAAGCACTTTGAACAGGATTAGGGTAGATGACCTTTGCCATAGAAGCTGGGACACCAAGGAGGTGTCAAATACAGGGGGTTGCTGCATATTGAAATGGGATTCAGTATGACCCTGTTCTGTAAAGGGGTCAAGCAGTGTGGGGAGGTACCTTTAACACTAAGATATGCTCTAGCTTACAGCTGAGAAGAAAGAGAATAGCAGATCCATTTTGATGGAGAAATTCTTAGGTAGGATATAGTTACTGGGGATGTTGAACTTGAGGACACCACCACGTGACTATAATAGCAACAGCCAACCTGCAGTGTCCACGGACACCCACTGCAGTTTTCCATTGAGCTCTGTGTCTGGATGTGTGGCATGAAAAGGTAAGAAAATCTTCTGACTTTGCAAATCAGATGAATGGAAATGGGTATCCAGAAGGAAATTTGCTCTCATACCACATAGAGAAAATGTGTGGTCACAGCTGCCAGATTTCAGTTGGCTAACCAGCCTGGCCTATGTTTGTGGTCAGTTTGATGCAACAGAGTTCAACCAAACTCTGTGTAATCATTGGAGAACCAAAGATCACTGATTGGAAGAATATCAACTTAAATGAGTAATTCTGTTTTTCATAACTGCGTTGAAACGTGTTCAGATAGAAACGAGAAGAGGCTCTGGCTCAGGCTCACAGGGAAGGATGCCACCTCCTGAGTCACTGTTGCTGCTTCCTGTCTCATCTGAAGCCTTTTTTTACAATACTGGCCTGGACTCCAGGTAACTCATGACATGTGACAAGCTCACAGCTTGAACTGGTGGGACTACAGACAGAAGGATTAAACAGCCTTTTAGAGAGAGGAGTGTTGCCAGTACAAAAATAACATGCTGGAGGAAGCAATGGTGATGTAAAAACAAAAGCCATGCTTCAGGTAATGTTATAAGAGGCTTGACAAGAGGCAAATTTTCTTCACAAACTTAAGGAAGAGTTTCCTTCTTGTGAGCATGAAATAATGAATCCATTCAGTATCAGAAGGGACTAGAGTATACTCAAATGTGAGAAAGAAAGGAATTGGAAGTTACCATGATCCTTGGATTATTATTATCAAAAGAATGAAGAAAAATAGCAGAGTGACTCTAGGAAGACATTTTAAAATTAACAGTTGAAAAGGAATTTTGAAGGACTGTAATTGAACAGAGTACATGTTCATACAGCAACTTCTGTTTTTCAAGCTAAAAATTTACTCATTTCTTCATTTGTGTTTTCTTTGCTCAGAATTATAGGTCTAAAAGTAATTAGAATGAGTTACTTAACAACTACTGGCACGAGTGTAGAGCCAACAACATATGTTTTTTAAATATGCTCCAGTCAAATAATATATATAAAAAAAAATCTCTGTTCATACTCTGATTCTCCATCAGAATTGATTTGTATAATCTCAGGTTTCCCTAGTAAATATTTGAGTTGATTCCTTTTCTCCCTCAGAAGGAAATGACCTCTTTTCTTTTGGAAAGAACGATGAGTTAGTAGGACTCTTGGATAGTGTGCTTATGAACACATGCTGTTAATTTTTAATCCTTGCTTTAGTTTATAGAGTATCTTCCTGTCTATCCCCAGTATCAGATTTTAGGATCCCTGTCCAACATCTATTTTTTTTTTTCAATGGCAGCACTGTATGTTTCATTGCCAAGTGCTCAAAGCAGTGATTGATGCTATTTGTTAAAGTACTTAGAGTCTGGCTTAGCTCATTTTCTGTATGGAGCACATAATGATAGGACTGAGAACAGAAAAACGTATCAAGTTGATGTCTATTTTCTGCCATATCAGGACAATGTTTTATTTAATATTTGCCAGTGCTTTGTCCAATTTCTTTGACTTTCCTAACAACTTTTGTGCCTTCAGTAAGATATTTTGCAGCTGTAAGAAAATGTCCTGATATAGTATGTGTACATTTGGTTTCCACCTTCTTGGTTGTTCCTAACAGGATTCACCCACCATGGTGCTGTATACTCTGGGAGTGGCTGCTGGCCATTGAGACTGCATGCATGCATTTTAGAGATCTAAATGTGGAAGTAGCTAAGGTAGATGGAAGTTTGGGACATCAGCCTTGCTCATTCTTCCTGTGATCTGCTATACTCCTTCTTCCATGTTTTCCAGGTCTTAGTTGTGCTGAGATCTGTTTTAGCACATATATCTAATACATGAATCTTGGAGTAAGTCTGAGTGGTCACAGCCATGGGGAGTTACATTCACCTCCTTGTATCATTCCACACAAAAAGTTTTTCATACATCAGAGGAAGTTGTAAACTTCCTCTGGTGGGTCTGGAAACAGTAAGAATAGAAGAATTAGAGGCTCATGTGCTTCAAAGCATGAGCTCTTACAAAAGGCTTTGGAAGAAACTGTCCCTCTCAGCAGGTCATTCTGCACCCATACTGGGGGGGCAGTGGAGCTCTCTGAGATTGCCTGGATGAGGTAGGGTGATTTGATTTCCCTCCTCCTCCCTGTACCTCTCCTAACAGTCATGCTCTGTTCTTTCCTAGTGGTGGCGATCTATGACTACACCAAGGACAAAGAAGATGAGCTCTCATTTCAGGAAGGTGCCATCATTTACGTCATCAAGAAAAATGATGATGGCTGGTATGAGGGGGTCATGAATGGAGTGACAGGGCTCTTCCCAGGGAACTATGTGGAGTCGATCATGCATTACTCGGAGTGAAGACTAGAGGACAGAACACTGCATCTCCTGCTGCAGGAGCTGTCAGGGCTTCCCAGATCTCCACCAGCTGCTGGGGCCCTATCCCCTATAACTGAATGAAGGATAATTGTAACAACCACTCTTTGGGTTTGGTTTGTTTTTGTTTTTTTTCCTTTTTTCCCCCTCATTATAAAACAATAGTGATTTGAGTTCTTTGAACAAATGGCTCTTCCAGCGGGCCAGCAGAGGCTATCCTGAGCCATCTGACTTTGAATTAAGCTGACCCATTCAGATGTAACAAACTTGTTGAGTAGCTGATACTTCACTCGAATTCTGACTTCTGACAGGCCTTGGGATCTGTCTCAGGAATCCTGTGTGCCCCCATGGTACTACCACTGGCAACAATGCCTGGCACTGGGGATGTCCTGGATGCTTGTGGTGAAGGTTACTGGCCAGTGGACATCCCTCCTGTTTCTACACTACACTCCTGTGCAGCTGGAAGAATCGTGTGCTAGCAAACACTGGGATTTCTGCACAGAGACGTTTCTGTAACTGACTTCCAGATAGCTGGATAAATCCTTAGCGTAAACACTTGTGCAGCTGCTCTGCACACGTAGGCTGGCGCAGGGGCACACAGAGCTGGCTTTCATTCACTCACCTTTCAGTTCAGACAATTAAGATGGCTGCAGCCCAGAGGACCCCCACCCCCATTTCCTCATCTTTTGAATGCCACATATTTGTTTTGTGTTCTGCACTGATGTAAATGTGCTCTTCTCCACAGCGAGCTCCTTGCCATGGTTGCTGCCAGTTCAAACAGAACTCACAGATGCCGTTGAGGGTGAAGGTGAAACAAAGTTTACAGGTCCTCCTGGGGTCTGAGAATAACCTCTAGGGGGTGTGGTCCAAGGTTCAAATCTACTCATGCCTGCTTGCACTAGAGAAACTTGCCCCCAACTTTAGTCTTATGCACAATATAATCTTAAAAATCCAATCAGGTATTGTAAGTTGGCTATTTTGTACTTGATGACTAGATTTGCATATGTACTGTGAGAGCCCTGTGCAGAGGCAGGACAAACGGCAATTGTCGTCTTCATGTCTGTTGCCGAAATCTCTTCAGTGGAAGTAAAAAGGGCTGTTGTGTGTACTGGTTTCCCATGGAAATCCAAGCAGTAACTAGCAGTAGTTCTAGCTCTTCCCCTAGCCCTCTCCATTGTTTATTATAATAGATATTTTGAGATGTACTGGTGGCTTGGGGTGGAGTAATACCAATTTGAAGGCTCTGTAGCCCCTTGTGATAATACTTGGCTTTTTAATCTAGTCTCAGTTAAAAATTCTGCTCTGTGATTGTACACAGCAGGTCACTGTAAGTGATGGCTGTACTATCTGCCTAAGGGAAGGTCTAAGTGTTACCTTTGGGTAAATATCATGCATTAACTGATTAAATTTCCTGTTGAGTCTTGTTAGCCTGCAAATTGAGCTGATCCTGTGTTGTGGGAGCCTCCTGGGCCAGGACATCTTCCTGGGCGACTTTTGACTGTCACCTGGCCAAGTTCCAGCTGGTACCAACAGTAGCCTGTCCAAGGTGAGACAATGCTGCAAGACAATTACCTGTCTTGGAGAGCCCTGTGTGTAAAGCAGAGCAGTGCACAAGAGAGCGCCACCAGAGCTGGGTTTGTGATGGTATTGGCAACAGACAGGTAATACCAGTCCCTTGCTTGGTAATTGGTGCAATACCAGGATGGAGGTGCAGGTTTGGTGCAAACCTGGGCAGGGAGGTATCATAGCTGCTCAAGGGAGAAGAATGAGAAAAAAGACAGGTGGGGTGTGTTTGCAGGACACGGAGGAATGTGATCACCTGCTGTGAGCTTGTGCAAGGTGACAGCAGGCAAGAAACTAGTTTGGTTGAAGTCTGCAGGAGGGACAACTTTGAAGAAACTGGTGTGCAAATAGAGGTTACTTTCTCCCCTGCTCAATCCACATGTAGCCTAAGCACTGTTGTCTTCTTTCTGGAAGCTAACAACATTATTGTTTGGGTGTGTTTGCCAGAACAGATACCCTTATGCCTTTGTCCTTGTGAAAACTTGTCTTTCAGCAAGACTGGGAGAAGCAGCCATGTTCAGTTCCCTCAGCCCATCATTTCTCTTGCAGCAAGCCCAGAACCACTGGTTGTGTAGTCACTGGAATGACTGTTTCTAGTGTCTACACTTTTGGCACAGGGAGGCACTGGGAGGTGCTTGCAGCCAGAGCAATTGAACAGCAGCATTAACACAGCGTGGCTGTGTTTTCCAGGTCTGTCAGAGCTTTCCTGGCTTCTCTTGCCTTGGGTATGTTTATGGCAAGGACTGAGCCCACAATGCTCAAATGCATCGTTAGAACAGCTCAGTGAGTTACTGAGTGAGAGCTCAGCCCCTGTGCACCCACACTCCAGCTGGCAGGTCATGGATTAGTGAAATGTGTCTTTAACCCAGCCCGTGTAAGAGTGAGTGCTTGAACTCTTCTGGCAGGTGGGTGGGGATAGCGTGTGATACACACCTATATCCTTAATCCTCATTCAACTGGTTTTTCATCTTGCAAGTTTTCTGTGTTGTGAGAGCAGAGCAGTGTGAGCTGAGCACTTGCCAGAGCCCAGCACAGAAGATGAGGCTGCAGAACTGTGAAAGTGGAATGTGTGACATTCCTTGAAGAAGTGGTTTTGGTCTGATGGGCCAGGGGTTAGTTTGGTCCCTGCTGATAGCATGTGGAATTGTTTATCCTGCAAGAACTGCTGTGGATGGAATTTCTGGTTCACCAACTGCTGGTTTTATGCTTTCTTATGCAGTACTAATGTAAAGAAATTTGTTGAGTTTTATGCATATTTTTATTTTGTACAGATTTTAATTCTGTGGCTTCTTTGGGGATGATGTGATATAATGGTCATAGACCAGGCCAAGGTAAACAGGCTTTGTATATTGATGTTACATAGATTGCATGCTAGTAAAGTCTGTGAGGGTTGTGTTTCCAGTTTTGTCCCCTGTACTTCTCCTTGTCCAAAATCTTCTCTCCCCCACCCCTTTTTAATTTACAGGTTTAACCTAAAAGGGGCTGGCAATTGGGGTTAGGGTGGGGGAGAAACACCTCAGTATTTTAAATAGGTGCACAGCATCTCTTCACTGCTGCGTTCTGCTGCCACACCTGAAAGTGTTCAGCATCACAGGCTGTTGAAGCAGGATTGTGTAGGCATGAGAGGTGGGGGAAAGAGATGCTACAGCATAGCCCAAAGAGTGCTGTATGGCCAAAATGAATATGTTTCTCCCTTTGTGAGAACTGCCTTAGCCCAGCCAGCTGTTTTCATTGTGCACAGAAATTGTTCAGCATTCTCTAGGGGTGTATTTTGCCTTGGTTTGCTGTATTAGAGGTTTCTTCCTTCCTCTTGGCCCCAGGGACAAAGCTGTTAATTACAGCTGCCTCTCCATCATGTGCCTGCACGAGGGGAAGTCTGACTGAGTCTGTCCACATCTAGTGCCGAAGCAGGTTAATTTTGGTGCCTTCTTTCCAGCCTAAGAGAGATGGCTGAGGTTGCATGTGTCTCACCCATTTTTTACCCCTCATCTTGCTTTTTTTTTTTTCCCCTCTCTCACTGGTTAGAGCAGAGGGCTGAGAAGGGCAAGAGAGGCAAGCAGCCAATTTTATGCTTGAGCATCCGGAGAGCGTGTCCATGCACACTGGCTCGAGTAGGCACCAGAGAGCTGAAGCAATGCCTAAACACTTGCTGGTCTCACTGGTGAGACACAGGCAGATACTGCTGCACTGAAGAGCTACTGCTCTCACTAGAGGACAAGAGATGTGGCATGGCCCCAAGGTAGATGACAGTTTGGTGTGTGTTACCAGGAGGTTGATCATGTTCCTGGAATTCAGCTTGTCCTTGCAGTTAGTTGAGTTAGTTGTTCCTGAAAGTGGCTGGAGATTGCTGCTGATGTGACCTACAGGTCCTGTGGTCTGTGGCTGGGGTGGCTTACCCATGGGTGCCAGAAAGGCTTACACCCAGCTGGTTCTTGTTAGAGCAATTTGTTCTCCTTTCACAGCTGCTGGGCATTTTCTTTCTTTGCTGCTGAAGGTTTTTGGTGACAGCCAAAGTTGACATTGGCAGTGATTCAGCTTCTGAGAAGAGCCACTTTTATCCAGGGTGTTTCAGTTGATCATGAGAAGAAAGCCACGCAGCAGCAGGACTGATGAACCTTTTCTGGCAGAGGGTGGGCTGCCTGCCTGCTGTGTGTGTCCGTGTTGTTGCCTAGAGGTGGAAGAAGGTTGTGCACTGACATTTTTGTGCTTCTGTGGTGTCTCCCACCTGTGCTTGATGGTGACTTAGGAAGAGCTCAGCACTAGCAACTTCTACGACTTCTTAGCAAACGCTGCTGGAAATGAGCTGCTTTTTTGTTAGTTATGTCTGTGGGCTCCAGGCATAAAGCAAAACTCATGTTTTCCTTTCTGGTAAGGATAGAACTTTATGTGGGTTAGTAAACTGGGAGCATTTACAGGGCTTCTCCTCCTTGGAGTTGGGACAGGACATTTTGTAAAACAGGTGGTGTCTGTATTCTCTGCAGGCCAACTTCTTGGAAGCTGCTAGAGGATGCTGGTGAAGAGACCATGGTGCTGTGGCTTTACTAGGAGCAGTACTTATATTTACAGTATAGAGAGTCACTGAAAAAGCACTGCAGCATTTTAGGCAGCATTACAAACACCATGTAGAGACTTCAGTTCCCACGTTGGCAACTGTGGCAGTGGAAAACCTACAGCCCTGTTGCATTCACTAAGGCAAGTATTTACAACACTAATCTCAAGAGAAGATGGTGGTGGAAACTGAGCATTAGGTAGATGATGGGCTACAGCTTATAAGGTGCCACTTACAAGAATCTGCTGTGCTTACAGGTCTATTCACCTTCCCCATCTTTTGGCATCTCCCAGTATTTGGTGCTGCAACATTATTACAGAACAGTACCAGAATGGAACAATGTGTGGTTTGGGGTTTTTTCATCCCCTGTAGCTGAAGTCAGTGTGTAGTAACAATCCCATTGATCTACTTCTGATTTTAAAACTTCAAGAATAGTGGGACCTCCACCTCATGTCCTTGGGGAGGTTGCTGAAAGCTTGGTGCAGCCAAGGTTTGACAACTGCTATAAGAAAGAGTAATTCACAGACCACGGTGTTCTGCTGCTTTCATCCAAAAAAATCCCCACCCATGTGTTTTGTTCAATCTCCTACCCATGCAGGAAGAGTTTGTTTCTTAGGTACTCTAAATATACTAATTTTATTAGCACCTGTGCTTATAAGCAAGATGTGTTAGGAAACAGAGAAGGCAGCAGCAGCCTGATGGCCAGAGGTCAGCCTACAGCCAGCAACCTGCTGAACAGATCTGGTGACCCCGCTGAAATGTGTGCAGTAGGTTTGTTCCAGTTTCTCGTAACACCTCAGAAGAATCCTACCACTACTGACTAAGAGGAAGAGCTGTGTACAAATTCATTTCCATTACAGCGCCCTGATAAAGTGCTGATATGTCTGAGATTTTTTGGTAAAGAACAAGTGCTTCTTTTCACATTTGAAAAAAATGTCTTTTGCAACTTGCATGGACAGTTTCTATGAATTCTCTGGAGATGTCAGTGTCTAACATGGATTTTGTCCATGCACCTTTTTCTGAAAGCAGATACCCCCTTTGGTTTGCAGTCAGAGGAGTATCACGCTGTGCTTTTGCTTTTGGTACTGCTGATGCAGTGGATGAGTGCAGAGCCCACTGTAAATGACCAAGCCCATAGGACTCTGGGGAGCTGTATGCCACCAGTAACATTTTATTGTGTGTGCCATTTGAACCACCTTCCAGTGAGTGCAAAACCCAATTTTTAAATTTTTTTAATTGTACTTGGAATTAACTGTTGCTGTGTACTAAACCCTCTTGTTACAAGCCCTAAATAAAAGGAACAAAGCACACCCCATGTGTTCTGTGAGCGTGCCACAGCTGTGTCACATTCCTTGTCTTTGTCTACAGACTTTTCAACACACTAGGGACAGGGATAGTGGCTTATGTGTGCAGGAGGATCCCCGAGGATCTCTGAGCACTGCACTTCCCCCAGGAAAACTATGATCCTTGGCATAGAGCCTGCTGCCTTCAGCAGCTCCTCTCTCCACCTCTGTATGACTGCTCCTTTTCTGGTAGTTGCTAACATAACATCTCACATCTCTGCTGCTCTCAGGGCCAGCCTGGGAGCAAATCATGGGGGAGGGAGCAGAGCCACATTCCCTACGGTAGCCCCAGAGAGGGTTCACAGCAACACTTACCAGCCAGCAGCTGTTCCCGTGTGAGCAGAGTTGGACAGGACTCTGGGAGCCTGAGGAAGGAGGCAGATGGAAAAGGTAAGCCTTCAAACAGGGTCCTCTTTAGACCTGTAATTGGTGTGCACCATGTTACTGGTACAGCCAGCTCTGACCCCCTGAAAAGAACTGTGCAAAGGAATAAAAAGTGATTTTATTTAGAGTGAGCATATCAGTAGTAACCTGTAGGCCATCAGATACCTGAACCCCTACAGAAGGGAACCACTGATGGATGACCTGAGAATATGGAGGGGTTTGAAATGAAAAAGGAAAATTGCAAGACAGAGGATTAAAACAGGTTATTAAATTTAACTACATCTTTATTGAATTGTGCATATTCCATTGTATAATGATCTATATTGGGTATTCTATAATGTAGTATTTCTTTTGTCCTCTCTCATGCTTAAAAAAGTATATTTATACATATATTTATATATATTTATAATATGGCAAAGCTCCCCCCAACCTGAAACTATCAGTCTAAAAGAGCTTTGATTTTTCTTTTTGGAAAGGGAAGAAGAGGGGAGGCAATCCCATTAAAAGATAAAATGTGCAATTTTCTTTTTAAAGCAGTAAACATGAATGTATTTACAGCACTCAGCACAAGTTTGCTGCACAGACAAATCATCATTGCAGTGACACTTTTTCTTACACTTGCATCTCCAGTATTATACAGAATATTCCCAGGGGCCGGTAACAATTACAGTAAGCCATAAAACAAACTGCTGCTCCAGTTAAGTCCTGGTCCACTGCAGTCCACTAGGAGGCCTAAAATTTCCAATTACAACTTGTGACAAAGCATTTAGTTTTGATTTTAGAAGTATAAGCTGCACCAAATCAGCAGCAGGGCACTGTGGGCACAGGTTGGATTGCTAAACTGTCCTTTGCAGGTGTGTACCCAGTTTCCAGTGTTGGTTAAAGGCAATGGATGCACCACATCTAACAGTGGCACCCTGTTCTCTTGCCAGACACATGCAGCAGATCAGCAGCACATCAGCTCCTGGCAACTTGGCCTCTCGAGGCTGGTGCGTACCTGGAATTTAGCTCTGAATGCATCTTTGGCATCTTGGGAAAGCTGGGAGGAAATTATTTTCCACTGTAGGGAACAGTTGATTCAGTTCCAAAGTCTCCTAAAAGACAAGTTGCCTAAAAGACAAGTTGCCTTTAAGCATTTAAATAAGGAGGGGGTAGGGTCCAAAATCTGTCACTCAAGTTCCTTCTCACTCATTTATCTCACTAAGTCCCTGCCGTGGGAGATTGTGCATCCAGTTCCTGTTCCTCCTGGTCTTCCAACTTCTCTAACTCCTGTCAGCAAAGATACACACATCTGCTGAACAGAGCTCCTTGAGTCCTTCCCCCCTGAGTGCCTTGCAGAACCAAATAATCATTAACCCAAGTCACCATTTTCCCCGTGTTAGTGGCAGTTACTGTAACACACTGTGTGGGATGCACACGCATTTTCATCTCATTTGCAGTTTAGTGTCTTAAACTTTTCAAAACTACACCAATCCTGTGACTCAGTGGATCACAGTGTTAGTGAGTGCTGCCCCCTACAACAGACCCCTGGTTTGGTTAGTCTTTGTGGGGACTTTTTAACTGAAGGAAGGAAAGAATTCAGAAAGGAAAATTGCTGAATTTAAGACAAACTTATAATTCCAAAATAAAGCTTAAAACCCCAGCATGTTACAAAAACATCCAAAAGAAAATTATCCCTTGTAGTGTTAAATCTCTCTGGTTTGGAGTCTGCCCTGATTGTGCGAGGGAATGCAAAACTAAACACCAGGAGCCACAAATGGGTGTCAAAGAATTAAAACTCTCACCTCCAAATGAGGAGTACACTGTTTGAGTACATAATCTACACCTTATCAATGCAAAAAGGGAAACAACCAAACTCATATGTTCTGGTTGTATCCTCACTACCTTCTGCCAGGAGTTTATACTGCTTTCCTGGAGTGCAACTGATTTTAACATGACATTAGTTGAAGTAACAATCATAGTAAGACTCACTTATCATCTTATTTTGAATAAGAGACAAATTTACCTGCAGTGGTACCACTGAAGCAAAACAATTTGGTTCTATGCCTTATTCCGTAAAAAGCAGAAAATTTCTCTTTTGCCCTTCTGCTGTTGAAATGGCACTTTTGGTTCCTTAAACTGTGGAAAAAAGGATTTTAAATCAGAGGAAAACTGGCCACACATTATCTCTGAGCTTGTTTGATTTATCCAGTTCCCTAAGGGCACAGAAAGAAGGAATTAGAAAACCTTTAAATGTGTAAGCCCAGAACAGTAAATGTGAAAATGCACTTGTTGAAAAAACTGCTTCCTCTCCCATCAGACCTGAAACCAAAGTGATCCAGGGTAGCTTCACTTTGTTTCCCTGATGTGTTAGTCAGTCACTGTTGCCCTGCAAGCAACTGCAGAGTAAGTTCAGGAGAGGAGCTCTTTGGCTTTGAGGTCACACACCAAGTCAGAGCGGTCAGTGGAGGTTTGCCACAGGAAGAAAGCACTGTGCAGGGGGAAGCAGGAACCTCCTCTCCCAGCCACAGGTTTTAAAATACTAATCAGAATCCCCAGCATAGCCACCTCCAACATGTTACCATAGTTTGTTCAGAACCTGTGTTTGTTTTTAAAAATAATTTCTCCTCTAAGATTAGTGCTGATCGAAGAGCATAGTTTTCCCTTTCAAAGCAACTTCCCAACATCTGACTTATGACAGAAGTGTCTGAGAAGGCCAGCTCCCTGCTTTCTACACCTGTGCTGCAGTCATGGAGAAACCTGGCTGAACAGGAGGGACCCTGCTGCTCAGAGGTGGATGCTACTGCTGCATGAGAGAGAAAATGAAGACCTAATCTGGAACAGATTACAAAAGCAGCTGTATGCCCTCAGCTGCCCCTGCAGCAGTGGAGTTTCCCTGACACCCACCTTAAGTGTCACAGGCCATGTACTTCCTCCTGTAACACAACTGGGGTTTTAAGTAGCCTTACACTCTTTAGTATTTTGAGATCAAAGCACCAGCTCTCTTTGTGTCTGAAGTATGAAAATTTAGCTTTCACACGCTCATTTTAATAGTGCTGGAAGGATTACTGCCCATGTTTGTAGCAGGAAGCATCTTCCTGTGTGTCTGCAATCCAGCCCCTTAATTTTCTGATTTAAATAAATAGGTGCAATTACGAGACCAGTGCACACAGGGAAAAATAACTTCCTTGCAAATAAGGCATAACTATTTACTTTCATGAAAGCAGTAAATAAACACACCGGAAAACTAAATTACAATGGGAGGGACAGTGTGTCTCCTAAGCTCAAAAGACAGCCAGGTTGTCTGAACCACATTGTAGCCAAATTTCAGTGTTTAGCTGAGAGAAGGGAAGCTGCAGCCACTCACTGAATTTCTGGATCACTACTGACTTAGGAAGTAAACTGTAACAAGAAGGAATACGGGTGCCACCTTTGCTAACATTCATTCTTTTTGTGGCAAACTAAAGAGTTAAATGCCTGTCTTCAGCAAGCTGTTTGCAGCCTGCAGTAGTAAGTATGGATTCATTGCCTAGGGAAAGATACTGGGAAAATGAACGTGGGCACAGGAAAATGAGAACAAGGCTCAAATGTCTCTGAAGAAATTGCACTCAAAACATTGCTGTGCTGAGTCCAAAGCACAGAGGTACCCGCACTGGATGAACGAACGTAAGAGGCTGGAACTGACACACACCAGTGGAGCTGTCCTGGGAAAAGCAAAGCACATGGGGCAAGCAGAATCCCCTGCCTGCTCTCACCTGGGAGCACGTGCTGCATCAGCCCGGATGCATCCTGCCAGGGAGCAGAACGTGCCCACTTACCCATCATGGTAACAGCTGAGGAGTTGTGACTGTGCCTGTGCCTTTTGCTCCACTGGTGTGCCTGAGCCCCAGGAGCTGCATACAGTACAAAGCAGCAAGAGGACCAATGTTGAAAATTACAGCACCCATGAATTGCAGTATAGCTTAACAACCTTCCTGTGAAGTTACTCACCAGCTACACTGAGCATGCTTAAAATCAACAATGCAAATGCTTTTAAGGACACTTGTAAGCACAAAAATAGTAGAAACAAAACTTGGTGAACAATTTGAAAGATACAAAAAAGTGCCTTTCCATAGCAGTGCTTTAAAAATGCACACAATGGTATATACTCTTATTGCTCAAAAAAACTAGTCTGAAATATTAAAACAATTTCCAGAGGTGCTGAAATAGATTTTTAAAAAATCATATGAAACAGGTCAGCAGAGACAGCACCACTAATTTTTCTCTTTTCATGATGCACCTATTTAAAACTATATAGTTATAGATGTGTCATTTACCCCCTCTAATTAGCAAAACTTTTTTTCCTATTCATAAAATATTGACAAATACATTTATTTTATTATTTGGATTTTTAAAAAAAACTTTATAAAAAAAAGGAATGGGGGACACTGTCACAATATTTCTTAAATCTATCATCCTCAATTACTCTAATGAGAGTTTAGTTTATATAGTTTTTACACATGTGAGGATACTGTCAGGTCAAGCCGCTGCCTTTGTTTCATTCTTTGGGGAAAGGAAAGCATTTAAAGTTTGCTTTTGGATAAAAGGTAAGCAAACAGTGAAATGATTTGCCCTGTGAGCCTATTGACAGTATCCCCGTGGTGATGAGGGAAGCCGGGGTAGGTACAGTCCAAGTATTTCAGTTGTTTTACAAAAGGCTGCATACCACCACCCTGTAATGAACATGTATGATATAGAAGACCACTTACACTACCTACACTACTTTATCACAAAGTCTGAATACGTGGGTAAGACTGTACAGTCAAGCTGCTGAAGTACAAGAAAAAGGACTGTAGTACTTGATCTGGTGATTGACTGTGAAGAGATGACTCACAAAAAACCAAAGCAAATCAATAGTATTTTCTACTGATACAGGCCCTTAAATTAAATTATTAGCAAATGTTATTGCCTCTTAAGGTTGTTTTTTTTCCAGTCTTCTTCCTTCACTGCTAGAAGTGCAACTTTGTAATTAACAGGTTAATGCACTGGTCACAGTCTCTGGCGGGTCAAAGAAAAGAGAATTTCTACTCTGCTTGGCCTGAAATTGCCACTCCCTTCTTTCTTTCTAGAAGGGAAAGTTTCCTGACAATTTCTAATGAATTACAAACAATACTTTCTTTACATATTTCCAGACACCTGTTTTTGTAAAGGTAGTACATTTTCTCAGGCACAGAGCAGGTGAGACTGTATGCTGTGTATGCTTGTGTGAGAACAGAACCCTTTCTACAGAAACCTACCTGTTCATTCAAGGAAAGAACTACACGGATAAGTGATGGATCGGCGTGGGTCAGCCTTGTGGGTTGGCAGGATTTTCGACTGCAGGAGTCCTGGCAGCTTTCAGAAGGGGTTAACACAAATATATTCATTCATCTTGAGCCATAGAAACAAATGATCGAGCCTACCATCAGTTAGAATGCATACTGTTTTGGAATAACATATATTTATCCTACTTAACTGCATGGACAAATAACTTTGAAAGAATTTGTAGCACTGTATATTTTTAAACTATTTGGGAGGAGGGGGAGGCTCTCTATAGTATAAATATATTTCACTCCAGCCCACTATATATAAAATCTACTTTTTTCCTCAGAGCATACTCACTTTCAGTAGTATTATGACCAGAATGTTTTGGTATGTTGAATCTGTACTTTTCAATCAATGGACCATGTACAGTTACTAGCAGAACACCTCTGGCTCTGCACCATTTACCCACCACAAACTGCTGAGAAGTTCATGGGTTTGGGTTTTTTTCTTCCTTTCTTTAAAGTGCCCCCTACATCTCCATCTTTGTGGTAAGATTTGACCAGTTAGAGTCCGATTCCAGGTAATATACTGACTGAAACAATAAATACGGTTCTACAAAAACATTCTGGTTATCTTCTATAATTGCGACGAAATATATCACAATATATTATATACCTACACTTATAATACATGCACAAACATGTCTCACGTGGACAGACACTACAAAAAAATTATCTCCCTCCCCCGCCCCTAAATGCAGAAAAAGAACGAAAATGGGGTTTTGGTCCAATCCATAAGAAGGGTAAAAGAAATTGAAAGGATGAAGCCGATACCTCTCTACTCACTTTTTCCAATAAAATATCAACACCCCCAACCCCTCAACTTTTTTAGCCTAGCCATGAGAGGGGAATGTCTTTACATTTAGCCTTAGCTGCAGTTTGAGATCACCTCTTTTGATGGGGCTATCATCCACATCCCCACATTCTCTCCAAGTGCGCAAGATCACAGGCTGGCTGATCACAGAGCAGCCCACGAGTCATGGAGAGCAGCGGCCCCTCGGGACTGACTACCAGTCCCGTGACAGCTTGGTGTTCTGATCCCTTTTGGGAGGTGCTGGGGGCGGCCCCCTCCGTAACGTTGCATAGCCAGATATGTGACTGCCCCCAAAGCTGCTCGTCTTCTGCTGGTCAGCCAGCAGCTCCGGCGGGGGCGGAGGCAGGGCCATGTCGTCCATGGTGGCGGTGGGCTCTGCCCTCGACATCCGCGCGGAGGAGAGGGAGCCGTGCCGGGTGATGGATTTCCGCTGCAGCGTCCGGTTGAGGTCTGCCAGGAATCCTGGCTGAACGCTAAGGCTGGACTTGGGTGAAGTGGGCACTTGAGGGCCAGCTGGCCCTGGTGGCTCTGCGACCTCCGCCTGCGTCAGTCGGGTGCTGTCGTTCCGCTTGGGGCGTGTGGGTGGTGGGGCTTTTTTCACAGACGGTTTTGACCACGCCTGAGGCTGGGGATTTACAACAGCGACTTTTGGGGAGGTGCTGCCCGAAAACACAGATGGGATTTCTACTGGTGGGGGAGGAAGATCTATTTCAGGTGGTGGTGGTGGGAAGTCTGAATCAGATGGTGGTGAAGGGAATTCAACCACAGGTTCCTTTCCAGATATACTCGGAGCAGAAGCCTTGGCTGGGATCCCACCTTGTGGAAGGACAATGGGCAGGCTCACCCCAGAAAGGTTGAGCTTTCCTGGCTTTGGGGGGGCTGGAGGAGGCGATGACTCCTTGGAAGGAGACCCTGATGGCTCTGGTGGGTGTGCAAATTTGCTGACAAGGCGGTCCACTGAAGGCCTCTTGGACTCATGGTACTCAGTGGAGCTCGTGGACTTGATGCTGGAGTTGCGCTGAGGTGTCGGAGGCGGTTTCTTCCCTCCAGGGCTTGATGTCTTGCCGGCCTTTTTGACTGGAGACCCTGATTTGTCAGGGGGGGGAGAACCTGCAGAGGAAGCTGGGGAAGGAGGTGGAGGAGGAAACACTAAACTGCTCTCTGGTGGAGGAGGGGGGAAATCTGGTGAGGGAGCAGCAGCAGGAGCAGGCTGCCATTTGGGCTTTGCCTTCACTGCTGGAGGGGACTGTGGAGCCACACTCAGTGGAAGGGGTTTCAGAGGCTGGGGCTCAGTGGCAGGTGGGGTGGGAGGAGGTGGGAACTGGCTAACTATCTGCTTCACCACCGATGGCACTGGGGACTGAGGGGATGGAGGAGGCTTCACAGAGAAACTCTGCTGCTTTGGGAATGTTGCAGGGGGAGTGGGGCCAGGAGGGGCTGGAGGGAGAGGAGGCACCTGGGGAGAAGTGACACTTGGTTGTTTCTTTATTGCAAGGGGCAAGGGAGCTGTCACAGAGGGGGTGACATGTGTGACCCCTGGCGAGGCTGCCTTCCCGCTGGGCTGGGGGGGCAGAGCTGCCATG